>NC_084974.1:20809064-21109064 GCF_963691925.1 Scomber scombrus
GCTGCAAAGCAAACTTTTAAAGTAATAACTCGCTGTCAAAGTAATTGAGTCATGGCTATCGATCAAATAGCTTTTAAAATCTGTACTGATTGTTTATTTTATTTTGTGCTTTGGAACAGGGACAAGCTTTACTCATTGCACTAAAAAAGCATTGTGACACAATACAAAAAAAAAAGCTATTAGCTATATATAACCTTTACTTCCAGGCCCTGACTTGTTCTGGCATGTATTTAGCTGATCACATTGGTTATCAGACATTAGTGCCAAACATTTAGAGCAAGTACTTCTTCCCAGACTCAACATTTGGTGCTGACTTTTGCCAACCACATTGAGATTTTCATCATACAAGATGCAGTAGTACGATACAGTTAAATTGGCAGTGGTTTCAATAGACTAGCATGCAGTGCGGTTCCAAAACATTTAGCATTGTGAACCAACAGTCACCAGTCCAACATTTTCTTGATTGCAGATCCTTTTTGCTTTGCTATACATTACCACAGAAACATTTGTGGTGTACAGATTTGTTTGGCTGTTATCTTGGAAAAGTAGTGAAATCACCAACTGATGTGAGGTGTAGATGAGGCACACGGTTGGAAAGGAGACACATGAGATTGCATTGTTAAATAAGTCAATGCACTCACAAAATGAACACATGCAAGTGTGTGAGTATATCTGCAGATTTATATCCTCCTGTTCTTTGCAGAACATGGGCATTTTCTGGGCTGCTTCGTGTTATTAAATACCTTTTTAGCAAGTGTAAACATTTCCTGCAAAACCTCCCATACCGGCTGTTCTTGTGTTCACCCTATTCTGCAGCCTGCTGCTCCCCTCTCCCCATCACTCCCCCTCTTTTCCTGAAATCCTGCATTTATATTCCACTGCGGTGTGGCTCACCCAGCCAATCCTGCCCCACTGCAACCTTGAGGAGGAGACTTCTTCCCTATTGCTCCTTTGCTCTCTCTCCAGTCTGGAGGATTATCAGGACTCATTTACAATGCTGCTGCAGTCGACCAAATCTTCACACTCACACTGTGTGCCTGAGTTTACCCAGTCTGTAGAGAAGAGAGAGAGGAAAAGAGAGAAAACGGAAGACTATCAGTGACAGAACCACAGCAGACAGTGAAGGCAAAAAGAAGGAGAGTTGGAAGGCTGTAAGAGCTGGTGGGCGGAGAGGAGGAGGCTAAGCAGCTTCACTCATCCTTCACAAGCACCACAGCACCTTCTCCTTTTTGTAAAGAGAGGGAGGACAAAAGAGCTGAGAAATGTGTGGGTGAAGCGCAGTGTAGACTTGACTCCTTCCAAAGTCTGGAGTCTCTCTCTCTTTCGGGCACTTTGACTGACGCTGACTGTCCACCTGCACCCAGCTATGTCCGTCCTGAAATGGAGCAAGCACAGCAAGCGCTCCTCCGACTCCATGTATGACATGCTTCATCTGGTGAGATTCCTTCCTTGATTGTATCCCTTTTACTTTACCTGGCTAGCTGCTGCTGTGATGTCGGCATTGTTGATGTTGACAATTGATGCTGATGCTGCTTTTTTATTACAGTTAGAGTAAAGCACATTTCTTTCTCTGTGTTTGTTTCACACCTCTTAGCTGCTGTAGACAGACAACAGGAAGCTGTGAGTCACCGTTCTGTCGCGGAGTTGCCCCATAATCACTGGAGAGCTCCATAGGATACCTAAATAACACAGCATGTAGGAGCTAAAAGTCTCTACAGGACAGACCTCTGAGAATGTGGACTTTGCATGACTTTGACAAACTATCCTGAGCATTGTTTCAGTGACTCTCTGACTGTTGCAGTGAGTTCTCGTTCTTGGCACCTTGAGCTGTGATCTCAGGCTTATCAGTGGGCAGGCATGCAATCTTCTTCCTACCCCATCATCAGTGCTTTCATGCTTTGAACCAGTTTTTAATCTAAATGTCATTTGTTTGGGAAAATACGAGTTTCTGGCATCTTAGTTCTACCCATGACAAGCTTTCTTATCTACATATTGTTCTTTTTATGTGATATTGGAGGCTTTGATTCCCCCCCTCCTCCCCGTTCTTTCTCTTCTCTATGCCATTTCATAAGTGTTTATGCACCCAAAGCTGCCATGGTGTTAATTAGCCTAGATTGTGATTCGGAAGACTATGACTACACAGTTGTGCTCAATAAAAATGGTTGATTTTATTTGACTAAATAGACAGGAACAAATCAGGTTTATTTATACATTTTCCTTATTTCTTTGGGTGAAATGATTTATGGATTGCAGACTTGAATGTGTGCATGTTTATGTGTGTGCCTGTGTCTGCGTCTGTCTCTGTGTGAGTGTGTTTATAACTTTTTTGCTCTTATATTACACTTTTTTCAATTTGGGATTAATATACAGCATCTCATTAGTAAAAAGCATATTAGGGATGCTCTGCAGGAACAAATACAGACATGCTGCGCTGAGGAAAACTGCTGTTAGAAATGTACTTAATCCTGCACACTGTCAGTACATTTTTTAATAAATAGATGTTACAAGAATCCTTCTAAAAACACTTTCAAAGACATTCTCAAAACCACTCTCTTCATCCAACTGTTTCTTATGTACGCATCCTTTTTTTACATCTTTCAATCATCAAGAGTAACATCAAAGTTTACAAAAGACCTATTGCAGCACTTCTTTTACCATAGATTAGGCTAAAATAGCAGCAGTCCGTTAGTAAAGACTGCATTGGCGACCTTGCATTTACAGCCAGTGTTGCAATTCCAGTTCATGTGATGCAGTTCTGATGATCTGGGAGATGCCTGATTATTTTGGGAACACTGTCAAGAGAAACAAATGGCTGTCGTGCCTCACATAAGAATGTATCTGTCTGATTAGATAACAATGATAACCATTCTCATTTGCAAAGCTGCATGAGAAGATGCGTGACTGTCACTGGATAGCATAATGTTCCTCATTTGTTCTGTATGTAACTTGCTCCTGTAGCTTAATATATTATTCAATTCTGTTGGAAATCTTGATAAAGTGAAATAAATTATGCACTCCTTTTTATGCATAGTGATATATCTGATGCCCTCAGATGTGTACACTCATAGTAGATCAGTATCTTATATCTTAATTCAATTATTTTATCTGAGGATTATAATGTTCCATCTTCTGCAGCTGTCTGGAAGCTGTATTTTTGTTATTTATTATTATTTCCTGGAGGAGCTTGTTGGTGCTACTGGATAAATCATTTCTGTCTGGCTGATAAGAAACTTTATATTGCTCTCTCATGGCCTCAGTAGTGTCGATACCTGCCAGTTGTTCCTGTTATGTGGCCATAACCGTGTGCTCCTTGCAACTTTTGTCCATTAATGTCTCTCACCTGCTTTATACATTTATAAAAAGTATTGTTTTGGGTTTAATACATTAAAAGCTTTCCTCAAAAAATGAAAGGAGGGTTTACTGGACATAAATACAGTTCTCTTTGTGCTTTTTATTTTGTGCTTGTATTGATTTAAAAAGTCAAAACACTTACGGTCGGCGGTGAGGCTGTAGCCTGTTGCGAACAAACTAACCGTATTAGTTCTGCATGTATGCTGTTGCTGAGTGGGGTCTATTTTTGTCCAAAATGATAGTCTAATGCACATCAGGGCCAGTCTCCAGGGCAACCCATACTGTATGTGGACAGACATTGTTGTGGGTATATTTTGATTCCGTAAAATAGATGAATCATTATACCACTGAGCCGTTAGTAGGAGGAAAACACCAGGGAAAATAGGGGTGTGAGTGAAAGAGAGAGAGGTGGAGAGTTATTGTTATGAGACTGAAAATAGACCAAATTAGTCCAAATGATGTTTCTAGAGCTGCCTCTCTGCCTCTTTCCAGGCTCACTCTCTGCATAGTCATCAATCCGTGCACATCAGTAAGTAGAAAGTGACACCTACAAGCTCAAATCTGAGGTGCTGTTTCTGTGTTGATTTACTGATGGTTAGATCTTTTTTTTCCCTTTAACTTCAAACTGGAGTTACATAATTTATCAAAGCTTTTCTCTTTTTCTTTCCCTCTTCATTTTCCTTGCAGAGTACGGAGCAGGTCGCTGCTTTCTGCCGCAGTCTCCATGACATGAATCCCTCGGAGTGTGTGTCCTCTTCGCCGAGCCCAGATTCACCCTTCCCACCTCCTGCAACTCTCCGACAGCTCTCTGATGCTGACAAGCTCCGCAAAGTCATCTGTGAACTCGTGGAGACCGAACGCACCTATGTCAAAGTCAGTATCACTCATCTTGCTTGTAAGGAGCAGATGGTCTTTTTGAGTGTATGCATGTGTTCCTCCTTTCCATCGATCTGTGTTTCTGTCCTGCACATGATCTATTCCACATGACCAATCCATATTTATCTTTGTGTCCCGAGAGACATAAGGGGGACACAGCTGTGCCCTTGCCTGGATATTGCCTAATCTTTCTCTGCCCATTATAAATGTGGCTCAGTGGAATAACTGGGTTAAAGAGTGTGTATAATGGGATAATGTCAAGGCTATCTAGAATGTTATACATCATTACTGGGGGTACAGACAGTATATACATATATATATATATATATATATATATACATATATATATATATATATATATATATATATATATAAATGACATTGTGCATGATAGATTGTTTATTGTAGCAGCTTTAAAGGATACAGTGTGATTTTTGGGATACTTGGCGATCTGTCCTACTTACCCACAGTCAAATGGACACGTGGATGTGTTTTATGTGTCACTGTATGCAGTTGAAGTGGGACTTGAAGCTCAGCTGCTGTTGTAATATTAGGGTAGACAAAAATAATAGAAACACTAAATGTTGGAAACACCTATCGTAAGCTACATACCTATAATAATCATGTTAGTTCTTTGCAGCTTGTGACAGCTGATCCAATTTATTTTTGTTCACTTATGTTGTCATGACTACCCATTAAAACATTAAAAAAAACATTTTTTACCATTTTGGGCACAGAGCCTTTTTGAGGCTTTTTTAAAAACATCTCATGTTGCTATGATAAATCATATAGCTACGTTAAATTGGTATATAGATATTTTTTGTTATTTTCAATGGCATGTTTACATTATCTTAATATTGTATCTAGATATTTTACCTTCTAACACGTAATTAAATTCTTCATAGGATGCACATATTTTAGGTTCCTCAAATTTAGGACCAATAATTTTACATTAATAGTAGGTTAATTGTACATTGTTGTGTTAGATCAGCCTTTCTTCTTTGAAGACGATAGGAGGTCTATTTCCCTACTTTTTAGAAGAGCTGCTAATTAATCTCACAGGCTTTTATTACAGTTCAGCTTGGGTAAATTTTGCTAGAATAATTTATTTAATTGAGTTTCCATATAGTTCCTGTCTTTTTCAAGTGGATGCAGACAGGCATTCACCAGCTCCTCTGCCTTTGATCTTGAATAGACTATTTATTTCTGTTCTCTCAGACAATTTCTGCCTCTTGATCACAGTCTTCTTGTGAGGAATATTTAAGTCTTATTTAGAGCTGTGTTTTTTCATGCCTGTATTTCAAGCAATGACACAGATGACCCTGAATCAAACATAATCCACTCTTGTCTTGCAGGACCTCAATTGCCTCATCGGGAGATATTTAACTCCACTGCAGAAAGAGACCTTCCTTACTCAGGATGAGGTATGTTTCCCTGTGGACATTTGAGGGGTAGTTGGCTTTTAAATAACAACACTGTGGAAATGTTCCAGGACCAGTGGGTTACAGAATCATGTAAAGAGTAGCCACTTACGAGAACAAGAGGGTGGGACAATGAGAGGGACAGAGATGGAGAGAGGGGGGTTTGAAAACTAGCGACTTTGATCGTTTCCATGCTCCAACTGCGGCAAGAGACTAGTAATTGATGCACGACACGAAGATTTTAGGAAATATTACAGAATACTGTAAAATAAGGACAACTTATTTAGACTTTGCTCAAATGTCTTTCTTTTCCAGCTGGATGTACTGTTTGGGAATTTGCCGGAAATGGTTGAGTTCCAAGTTGAGTTTCTCAAGACACTGGAAGATGGAACCAGACTAGTTCCAGATCTGGAGAAGTTAGAGAGTGTGGATCAGTTTAAGGTATACTCTCTTTGTGAAATACACACCACAAGATATGACCAGCAACAGACATTTAAAACACCCATAAAGGCTTTTATAACTTCTGGTTGATTAACTTCTCTTCCCTTTTTCACAGAAAATCCTCTTCTCTCTGGGAGGCTCTTTCCTGTACTATGCAGACCGTTTTAAAATCTACAGTGCTTTCTGCGCCAGCCACACAAAAGTCCCTAAGGTCCTCGTAAAGGGTGAGTAAATGTGCTCTTGGGTCGACATTCCTCCTTTGCTCAAAGGAGAGGATGCATTTATCCATCAACCATCTGCCATGTCCTGCAAGGCTGCATAAATCTGCTCTACAGAGTTGTCAGCCAGACAGTTGTCCATTTGACCTCTGCATACTTTCAAGCTGGTGGCTTCCTCAGCTATAAGGCCCACAAACATTGTATAATATATAATGAGCAGTGTTGAACAGTCTGTTCTCTAGCTAGCACACCCACTCCTTTTAACACTTGAGTGGATAGATTTGTTTGTATTTGCATTTCATTCAAGGAGTCAACTAGTTATTGAGTTTGGTGACGTGTTATTTAGGTAAAGCTGTTTTTTAAAGTACTGAACACATGATTCTTTGCCTACTCTAAAAGAAACATCTAGTCTTCAACTAGACTAAATTATCATTTCAGTTCTAAGACTTGCACGGTTTTCACACTGAGCTCTGCAAACACACATGTACCCTTGTAAACTTCTCCATTGTGCATCTCTCAAAATGTAAACATTGTGGATTTTGGCTGTGCCTCTTTGTTGATAACTGGTTAGTTGATCTGTAGGACTTCTAACCCAATCATTTCTTTTCTGTCTCCTTCCAAAACACACTGACAATCATGTAACCAACATGTTTAAGAAGAGATTGTATTTTATGTCTCACCTGTACTTCAAACAACACAACTCCACACAACCCTTTAAACGCAGGTCTGATTTTGTTCTGAACAGCCACTTCAGTCTGCATGTCACAGCATGGACAATGTTTGGGAGCTTAAGCGACATATATGTGTCTGAGTTTGCGCAAGTAAATTTCAATTGAAAAATTCAAGATGTATATGCAACAGTAACCTGGGTAATATCAAAATGAGCAACAACAATCAGTTTCACGTGAACAGAGTACAAACTTTATTACTGTAAATTACAGATCATGATCAAAATTACTTGATTCTACTCTTTAGTTGTTTAATTATGTGTACATGCGATTGTGGAAAGAGTAAATAAAATATGAGTAAGATGTCTGGAGGTGTTTCAATAAATGTTCTTTATTGGTCATTTCAGCCAAAACCGATCCTGATTTCAAGGCCTTCCTGGATGAGCGTAATCCCAAGCAGCAGCACTCGTCCACCCTTGAGTCGTACCTGATCAAACCCATCCAGAGGGTGCTGAAGTATCCTCTCCTGCTGAAGGAGCTCTACTCACTCACAGACCCAGACAGTGAGGAGCACTACCACCTGGATGGTGAGTCCCGGTCATATAGCTGGCCAAGAATATTAAAATCATTTGACAAGGGAGGACTGGGGTGAATACATGTGATCACAAAAAAAATAATTCATATTGTTATCTGCTTGTCTGTAGTTGCCATGAAAGCCATGAACAAAGTTGCCAGCCACATCAACGAGATGCAGAAGATCCATGAGGAGTTCGGGGCTGTGTTCGATCAGCTCATCACTGAGCAGAGCGGTGAAAAGAAAGAAGTAGGTTGGATGAAAGTGGTGTGGCTCTGTTCTGTCAACTTAAGGGTACATGTCAAGTGACTGTTGATATTTTGTTGATATTTTGTTGCTATTTCCAGGTTGCTGATCTGTCCATGGGTGACCTGCTGCTACACACCAGTGTGACCTGGATCAACCCTCCTGCCTCTTTAGGAAAATGGAAGAAAGAGCCTCAGATGGCTACATTTGGTACGTCAGTGGTAATTGTTTTTCATGATCACGTAATGAGTATGACTGCTGTGGCATACATACATGTTTTCACTGCTATTTGTCTGAAGTATGTAATGATAACAGTGTTTTGTATACAATTTCTTTTAGTGTTCAAAACAGCAGTGGTCTTTGTGTGCAAGGATGGGTCCAAACAGAAAAAGAAAATGGTGAGTTCTCACACATGCAAGAAAGCATCTGCAACACCATCATCATACATTTTCTTTTCTCATGTACCAGTTTCAGAATCAGTCTAGTGGGTCACCTATTAAACAGCCTTGAAGGACCAGTGTGTACGATTTAGTGGCATCTAGCAGTGGGATTGCAGATTGCAACCAAATGAATCCCCCTCCCCTCAACGCCTACTTTTCAAGCATGTAGGAGAATTTACAGTGGCTGCGAAACTCATAAAAAATGTGTTTAGAGCCAGTGTTTGGTTTGACCGCTCTGGGCTGCTATAGAAACATGGCATGCTCTGTGTAGGGGGACCTGCTCCCTGTGAAGATATAAAGGGCTCGTTCTAAAGTAATTAATACACAATTCTTATTTTCAGGTTATTATACACTAAGTTAAACATACTTATTGCCTTTCTATTCCATTTCTACCAATAGATCATCCTAAATCTTACACATTTCCACATACATCACATCCTTTTGAAGTTTATTAGAAATGATGGAGCTCATTTCACAATCATGGTTCTGAAATGTGATACTGACATACTTTGTCTGATAAATCCAAGGGTGGCTCCCATCGAGCATCTGTATCTTCAGAGGAAAAAGACCCCTTCCGATACCGTCACATGATTCCCACAGACGCCCTTCAAGTCAGGTCCTTGGTTAATGCAGGTAAGTGACTCAGTGAATAAAGTATTTCATCATTCACGCTGTATTGTTGTAAATCCAGAAATGATTATCTCAGAAAATCTTACTAGAGTACTCTGTACAAGAGATCAACTGTGAGTGTTAATTTCTTCTTCAGATGGTGAGGGCTCTGCTATGTGTGAGATTGTCCACACAAAATCAGAGTCAGAGGGAAGGCCAGAGAGGACATTTCAGCTGTGCTGTAGGTGAGGATCTCGTCTAATGGAGGTTGAATTCCACTGCAGATTGAAGCTTGCGTGCCACTGATATGATCCTGTCTGCTGCTATCTATAGAGTGACAAACTGATAACATGGCCTTCTGTCTCCCTCAGCTCTCCGGAGAGTAGAAAAGACTTTTTGAAGACCATCCATTCCATCTTGAGGGAAAAGCACCGTCGGCAACTCCTAAAAACAGAGAGTTTACCCCTCAACCAGCAGTATGTGCCCTTTGGAGGAAAACGCCTCTGTGCCCTGAAGGGAGCCCGTCCCGTCATTAATAGAGCTGGTAAATGCCAGTCTTTAGCTGCATTCACCCTACAACTGAAAGTGGCCTAATTCAGATCATAAAGTGGGTAGTTAAAATCTCACAATCTGATTAGTTGATAGCTGTGGTATAATATGGCTATGACGTTTAATGTCCTTTTACAGTTCTATTTTTAAATGTCATACTGTGACTACCATTAAAATGTTGCCCACAATCTGTAAGCAAGCAGGGACAACACAAAGCTCCAACAACCCATGTCTCCCATGTTGCAAAATGTTTCAGATGTGAGTCTTTAAGCAAGACAGATACCTCTCTCCAGAACTATTGGTGACTGAAATTTAGTGTCCGGAGAAGGTGAAGCAGCATCCTCAGTACCAGAACAAATCAATGCGTCTTCTAAACAAATGAGTAGGCCCAACGTTATTATAAACACTTGGCAACGTGACCCCAGAAACGTTGGACAGTTTTTCCATGAGTGTGTCATTTATGGGAACGTTCAAATTAATTTGAATAAATAATATCAATGAGTAACTTGAACATTAATTCAGCAGTTTACTAACACTGCATAGCAAACTACTTTTGTGACTCTTGTAATATGGTTTTACTTCATAAAACTGTTTTTATTGGATTGTGTCTATAATTTCTATATTGTAATATTTGGCAACTGTTTTTAAGGGGGTTGTTCACCCACTGCTGCGTATTGGGCTGAACAGCATCCCTTAGCTGTGATATAATCACAACATACCACAACCAATCATAAGATAGGGCCTGTATTCCCTTCCTCCCTTTAGTGTAGTGTGAAAAAGTTATTGTTGACTGTGTGTAGTCAACAATGAATAACGAATATGTGGGGAGATGCCTCAGGTAAAACAAAACCACAGGTGATTTATTGTAATTTTCGGAATAGGCAGACATTACAGACTAGTTTACAGTTACTTTGTTTTGCCATAATTTAGATAGTTTGATAAGTTTTATCTCTTCTTCTCAGAGAACGTTTTCTGATTTTGTCACCAAACCAGGGTATGCTCAGCATGGTGTAGTTGATGGTAGTAAATGGTGTAATAATTTAAGGTTACTCAGAACCACCCTCAAAATAGCTACTTTTCAACGCATATTATCTTCCTCAAGTAGGATGTTGTAAAATTCATGCAAACCTAACTTAGTAATTCCTATTAAATGTGTTTGTTGATCTCCTGTGTTTTTCACAGCATCCGCCCCAACCAGGACCCTAGGAAGGAGGAAGCTAGTGCGCAACCGTTTCACCATCGACACAGACATCGTTTTTGATGGAGAGCCTGAACAGGACCTCCCCTCACCTCAGGAGCCCGACTCAAATCGGCTGCAGCAACAGGACCAACGACACCAGCAGCAGCCTGAGTTAGCAGGTGACACCGATCGCTGGGTGGAAGAGCAGTTCGATCTAGAAGAATATGAGGACCAGGAAGAGATGAAGGAGACCGACATCCTGAGTGACGAAGACGAAGAGTTCTGCCAGACACCCAGAGCGCCGTCCACTGAGGCCAACCTAGAAGGCTCCATCATGGCTTTATCCTTGGAGGGAGAGGAAACAGAGGATGGAAAGGACGTCAAGTCCCCAACAGTCAGTGAGACACCTACTGATTCGAAGCTGTCCGACACGACGACCGATGACAGTGTGGAAGATAAAAAGCAAACGGAGGAAGATGAAATTTGGGTGCGAAGGAATCACTCCGGTTCCTCCCCAGACTGTGACACATAAAAGCAAACGCCAAGTGTCTTAGACAGCTTTACACAGTCTCCATAAAGAACCGTCATCAATTTTCACCAACAATGCATGGGCATTGACTTATATCGCACAGCTAGTAGAAGATCCTTCTTTACCTTACTCTCGCTGAATGCTTTTTGTACAGGTAAGATCATCAGTGGAGCAATACAGGAAAACAGAATGAGGGTGCTTTATCCTAAATCAAATGCTGTTACATAGAGGTCAAATGTAAGCTTTGAGAGATGAACTAATGGTACAATCATGGAATCTAATCAGTCGCTTTGATTGGCATGGTTTGCACATTTGGGCAGCGTTCTATAGTCCTGCCTGCAGTTGCCAAATTTGGGTATTGTGGGAACATGAGTATTTTTTTGTCTGTGTGAATCAGAGATATTATTATAGTTAAGGGCTGTATATTATTTGTCCTTAAAGAAATAGAATAAATAAGTGCAAAGGACAGTCTTGTCTTGCATAGTTTACTGTACTTGTACATTTTTAATGAATATACACTGACATGTTTTGGGAACAGCTTTCCTCTTTGTGTAATATATGATTTTGATCTTCAGATTTCCAGACTTAAAGCTATATTTTTAGCCTGGAAAATATTTTGTTTGTTATTTTGTTGCATTTAATAGTGGAATTATGTAATAGCCCCTATGTCACACAGTCTAGGGAATTTTAATTTGTTTTAATTTAACATAATCCTGTTTTACTTGAATTTGCTTTTTGCTGTTTCATGTTTTTGTTTACTGTGAAACCATTTTTCTCCATTTTGTTTAATTTTTGCTCTTCAGTATTGCTATTCAAAGAACATTCAACATTACATTTCATTCTTAACACTTCTTGTTCCCACTCTTTATTGTATAGAATTTGCACATCAGCTATTTTAAAAGGTCTTGTTTGTTCAAAAGGATTGTTCACTGGTAAAGGATTACAAAGCAATCTTTTTTATTTATTCATATGTAAATTAATTTGTTAGCAAAACATCATGTTTTTGTTTTTTTTCATAAAGAATGTCCAAATTTGCTCAAGCAATCAAGGGAAAGACTTGCAGTTAAGCCTAAACAGTGAAAGAAGTCATACTTGTAAACAACTCATTGTGCTACTAAGACTGCATTTTTGTTACTGTGTGTATATAAAAAATGTATTGATATCATAATAAATACAGTTGTTTCTTACTTATAATTCAAAGCCCTTCTTTGTAGTGATTCATTGATTTGTGTGATTTTTACTCAACAGCATAACTCATATCCTGCAGTCTTGCAAACATCATCCCCTCAAACCAATTTTATGATGTGAGAATAACAAAAATGTGCACAGGCATGCCTGAGAACAACAGCACTAAGCAGCTAATCGATGCTTTCTTTTGCCTCAAAGCAACCCAAAAAGACTGACTGCAATCTCAGAGGAAAAAAAAGGTGAAACTAAAAATGAAATCTTAATACATGTAGGATGTTAACACAATGTGTTTGAAAACCACTGCTGATTTAGTGTCTAAATAATTGTGAAGCAGCTACAACCCCTTTTTATGGGAGAACCAATGATGTCAGCTATGAAGATTAAATAAACATACTGAGCTTAGATGAGAGATGAAGCTCTCTTAGCTTGTTTTTTTCCTTAATTTAGACTTTTTTTGATTGCACTGAATGATAATTTCTCTGGAATTGTATAAGTATCTTTTAGAGAGTGTTGGTGAGGGTCTGCCTGTGCTTTCCTCTTATGCCAAGGTTCTTTTTGTCTTGCAAATGTCATCATGATTTTTGAGATTTTAATTGTTGGTACATCGGTCATGAACACAGCAGAATAATCATGAATGGCAATCACAGGAAAACTACATTAGCAAAGATTAACAGCATTAACAAGTAGACTCTCGCCTACACTGGCTGAAAGACACTTAACTATAACACTACAAAAAATTGCCTAAAAATGGTCATCAACTTGAATCCATGTAAATTTTAACAAGAGCCAAATATTATGAGCTACAACAAACTGGTATTCGCTGAAGGACTATTGTGTTTTAAAGTGTTTTTTTTTTCATTATGTCCATCTCTGTTGTTTGAATGCTATTGGACATTCAAACAATTGAGCAGTTGATCAGGAAGGGTGATACCACGTTCCTGCAGGGCTCAGTAAGCAGAGGTCTGGCAGGGAATCCAGTCATCCAAGAAAAAAATTAATTAATAAATCTTCACCCTCACTTTCTCATCACTTGTATAAGCTATAAGATCAGACGATTTGTTTTACTCTACTATATGCTATATGTATTACCATATATAGTCAAATATATGGTATATACTGTATATTATATAGCTAGTCCTCTATCTACAGCATGCTAACATTACTAATGAAAGATGTTTGAAAACGTAGAGCTCACTCTGAGATGTCATACAATGATGTACTCAGGGCAAATCCTTTTGATTTTACTGTAGGTGATCATATGGCCTCTGTGGTGCGACTCTCAGTCCAAACAACATCGTTTGCCCTACTGGTGGTGCTGCTACAAAATCTGGTGTTTGAGTTGTCGATATTTGTCTTCCCTATGCTTCCATTTATTGTTGAATTTTCAATTTCTTGCTATGATAAAGATCAGTTTAATCAGCCGCTTTTGAGTGACACACACTGCTATCATCTTACATCACCTGTCATAATTCAGCCACCTGTTAGTCAGCTGCTAAAGTTATTGACATATATAGGAGCTCCAGTTGTAAAATGGATTCATCAAAAAGAATAAAGAAAAAAGAAAAGGTGACAAGCTGTGACTTTAGTAGACTGATTAAGAAGTGGTCATGTCAAAATGCTGCTATGACACCAACATGCCAGTTTTTAACAAAACTATCCACAAAACACGAAGGTAAGGTAATCACAAATTAAACTAGTTGAAGCCTCTACAACAATAATATCAATGATATTTCCAACTATGCAGTAATAATACAGTAAAGAACCCACTAATGAACACTTAAAGGAGTATTCCTGCTCTGGACACTATAATCTATGGTTCTCACAGTCTTATCTACTCCTTTGTGTCTGTGAGCTCTGTAGACACTGTCACCCTGTCTTATTCCCCTTTACCAGCCCTCTCTCACTCTTGTCAATCACCACAACATACCACAAAAGACCTGGTGCTCTTTAGATAGAGGAGAAAGATCACTTCAGACTCCATCATGCTGAGGCAATAGGATCCTGTATTGAATGACAGAGGGAAGAGATGGGCTGGGGCTGCTCTGCCTGTCCCTTTGCTTTGCAGGAGCAAACATCTTCAGACTCAGTTAACAATACATGTCCTATCTGAGATAAAATAGCACAGGCTGGACACTCTTTTCACTTGTCAGAATAGATACCTTAAAGCCTAACCCTAAAACTAAACATGAACACTGAATTAAAGGTTATAGCCAGGAAGGCAGGAGAAAAACAAGCAATGCATTTCTTTTAAAATACCTGCAAAATGTTATATAAATCTTATTGTGGACCATATATGTGTAGTCATGTTTATATACAGCAGGTGGCACACAAAGTCTGCTGGATTTGTCACTGCACCAGCTCTAACTTGCACATTACTGAGTATTCAGTTACATTCAGTGTAATGTTATCACATATCAATAGCTTTAATCAATTCCATCCCACATCAAAATCCCAGGCAAAGATTCCAGCTGTTCAGAGGTCCCATCTCTACTTCGCAATACAGGTTTGATGTTTTTGAGTTCATAGCTATGTGTTTCTCATCATGAGCACATCTGTTTACATTTGAAGCAGCTGAGTGCGTGGTGATTGTATCACTCAGCAAACCTGTTCAACAGGCTTTCCAGTTTCTGTTCCTTTTCCTGCCATATCTCTCGGTCTCTCGCTCTCTCTCTCTCCCTCTTGCTTTGTTTTTCTGTCTCTCCTATTTCTCAGAAACAGGATGGCCAACATTTTGTAACCTTTGCAAGGCTGAATGAGTTTGAATAAAGGGTGTCTCTTGTGAACTAGTTTGAAACCTTTTCCTCTTGATCTATAATTAGACCATGCATTTACCTGGTCAGCTTTAAATCATCTTAGCCTTGGTTAAAGCAACTTAAAATTGCTTTATTATTTATTGGCAGTACAAGTTTCAACAAACAAGTCAGCTGATAGAAAAACTGGCCGACTGACTGATGATTGATTTTCACTTGTCTCTTTAATGAGTGGGTTTACTTTAATGAGCGACATTATGTCAATTCTCCATCCTTAACGAAGAGTGTTAATGAGGCTCACACTGATGTCATGTAGAAGTATCAGATGTATTACTAACTCCCTTCTAAAAAAAACATTACACTTCAAAGTTGATTTTAGTGCAACACACAGTGACATTGTAGTTTCAGTTGACACCCGTCAGCATACAACGGTCATTTTAAAATATAAAGATAAAGTTTTGCAGTATAGTGTCTGAAAATGTGTGTTGCTTTTTCCTTATTTAAATTTGATTGGAGATTGGCTGTGTGGAAGAGCTATAAACTGCTGCTGGTGTGTGGTTTTACATAGAAAACAGTGTGTGTGTATGTGTGTGTGTGTGTGTGTGTGTGTGTGTGTGTGTGTGTGTGTGTGTGTGTGTGTGTGTGTGTGTGTGTGTGTGTGTGCGTGTGTGTGTGTGTGTGCGCGTGCATGCTGCCCTTTCACCACACATTCTGTTGTTACTGGGACATTGCCATATTTCAGTCTCTCTTGCTGACTAATTTTGGAAAGAAAACAAGAGAAAAAAATGATTTATCTAATATTCTTACATTTTTATATCATATTTTTTTAATAGTGTGACTCAATGTCCTTTACTTCAAGGCAGTTTTTCTTTGCAATGCAGTCTAATGTATACAGCTGAATCACCGGAGAGTCACAGGGATCTGTCAATCAAAGGGGTAGGTCAGGTACAGCATTGCATTATACAGTAATGACAGGTGAAAACCTTTACCTCCAAAATGTTAACTTGTCACAAAATAAGACTATTATTGTTAATAAGACTTTATCCAGTATATCCTTGCACAAAGCAGGTATAGGTTACCTAAGGAGAATAACCTACCATGACAAATTGAAAGTCAAAATATCTTGCACAGTTTTCAGGTCTCAAATTAGTCATGCTAGTTTCACCTGCACGTGTCATGCAGGACGGGTAAAGACAACAAATGTTTATCCCCTGGTTGTTTCAGATAGAACAATTGAAAGAAAAACAAAAATCTTTAGTAGAAACCAGTAGGATGACATTGCAGCATGGTGATACTATCACATATTTACAGCTAAATGAAACAGAACGGCTGACGAGTCTTCTCGTTAGATGACAGACAAGAGACAAGACTACACTTCCCCTCTGAGCCATGAGAGCAAAATTGGAGGTCTTTGCCACAGTCCTGGGCTTCATTGGCCTGATTGGGACTGTAGCCGTCACTGCCATTCCCATGTGGAGGGTCTCCGCCTTCATTGGTGCTAATATTATCGTCATGGAGGAACTCTGGGAAGGCTTGTGGATGAACTGCTACAGACAAGCTGACATCAAGATGCAGTGCAAGGTGTATGACTCGCTGCTAATTCTCCCTCCGGAGCTGCAAGCCGCCAGGGGGCTTATGTGTGTCTCCATAGTCCTGGTTGTCATCTCCTTGTCGGTCACAGGATGTGGGACCAAGAAGAGCAGCTGTTGTGATGACGATATGAAGAGCAAGAACATCACCATAGCTTTAGGGGGGTCTTTGTATCTGCTTTCCTGTTTGACCACACTCATCCCTGTCAGCTGGGTGGGCCATACTGTTATACGCAATTTCTATAACACACAGGTCATGGATTCTCAGAAGCGAGAACTAGGGGAGGCCCTCTTCCTTGGCTGGGCCACCTCTGGTATTTTGCTGATTGCTGGGATCATCTTTCTGTTTAGCTACTGCAAACGGAGCTCGAAGGAGGAAGAGCCGTCCACTGAAATGTCTTTAATGGCGGGAAAGGATGGACTGAAAGCGAACAGTGTGTACCTGGAGAGGACCCCATCCAGTTTTTATAAGCAGCAAGAATATGTTTAAACAGCTGAACTGCACTGTACTGTACTGCCTGCAATGTGCAAAATCCACTTTATATGTCACAATTTGAAATCTGCTGCCTTGGGAAAGTCAAAAGATGATGTGTAAATACATTTGTTTTCACTGCCTATACACACATTTCCATCATGGCTTATACTTAATGTTCCTATTGCACAATACATTGTTCTAATCTCCAGTGTTTGTAATGTTTATTCTGCCCAAATCCTTCATATTTGTAACAAAATATTTGTTATTTTTTTATTGTTTATTGTTTAAATAAATGAGTTTCTCAACTGTCAACTTGCACGTTTAACTACTCAATTGTCTTTGAAAAAAAAAAAAAAACTTTATTTATATAGCATATTTTAAAACAGACTTTACAAAGTGCTTTGACAGACAAAGTAAAAGCAGGCAAAATAAAGCAACAGAAAGCCAAACAGTAAGGCTAAACAAAAGCAAGACAAAATTAAGATGGAAGTTAAAATGACAAGACAAAAGATGTAGAAACAGAGCAGAGAGAAGACAGAATGATAGTGAATGATAAAGATGGTATAAGAGATACAATACATTAAAAACACAAATAAAAAGGAATAAAGCAATAAAAAGACATCACAATTAAAGAAAGTCTATAAAAATGGGTTTTAAGAAGTGATATAAAAGAATCGCCTTATTTCCTCAGGTAGGTCATTCCAAAGCCAAGGGGTCTTGATAATAAAAGCACGGTCAACTTTAGCTACTCTTGACTCTGGACCAGCCTGAAAGCCCCCATGTAAAGAGCTAAGGTTTTGAACTGACTCTTATTGGCTCAATATTTTATGTAGCTTGGGGCCAGACCCATAGCTTTAAAAGTGATCAGTAAAATCTTAAAATCAATTCTAAATTGAACAGGGAGCCAATGGAGAGAAGCCATAATTGGAGAGATGTGATGTCTTTTAAAACCAGTAAGAAGCCAAGCTGCTGATTTTGAACTAGCTGGAAGTGACTTTTTATGAATGACTTTTGGTTTAGTTTTAGCCTGAAGAAGAGCAATGTGCTTGAAAAGTCATTATCCCATTAAATCTGCATTGGGAGCTACAGTGAGCAGACTTTCTTCTGCTTTTTACAGATTTAGTTCTTTGATCCAGCACCTGGTTTCAATTATTATATGCAAGAAAAGAGGGAGTTATGACATTCAAGTGTAGAGAAAATAAGTGTGTGAATTACTTTTTCCATGTAGGACAGGTGTGACAGTATTATAGGTTTGATTTTACAGTTGTGTACAACCACATTTTTTCCTAGAGTGTGATTTGTATATTTATATGTAGCTTCCCACAACAGCAAACTTTAACAACAAACAGCTAACACTCTACATACCCCTCATTTCTATTAATTATAGTGTTTTTGTTTTTTTGTCTTACAAAAGACAAAGTGCAGCTCAAGTGTGACAGTGGAACTGTGGGAACTGCTGGCAAACTGACAATACTGAGTTACAATGAAATCAACCCGACTCAAGTTTCTGTACTCCACACCTTTTTATCAGCTCAGTTTACATATAAAGCAGGAGACAGTATGACACGTGATCATTGAGCATTCGTTTTGAGAGAGTCAATACATTCCTACCTACCTGCAGTCACCACCTACACAAATAGGGTGACGGGTTTCTTGTTTATCATACTGTAAAAAATTTTTTTTTTTTTAATTTTACAATTCTTTTCAGAGATAAGAAGTGCCACACATATCGTATCATTTTACCTCCAATTTCCTACCAATTTATGTTATAGCAATTTTTGGCAATCACGTTTGCTGTCTAAATCAGTTTCTTCAGTTAAGCCTCACACACTGTTCCTATTCAGACCATTCACAGTATCCCCAAATAATTAGTCTCTACCAAATTTCTGCACAACTAATCATTGATGAATACCTCATCATCAGTCACAGATACACCAAGATTAATTACATTTTAAAATTTTTTTAATTTTTGGCTCAAATACAACAAAATCGTGTGTCAGCTGCACACAGATGTTTTAAAGAACTTCAATTTTGTTTTTTCCAGGTCATATTAGGAGAGGTCCTCAAATGTCAGGCTAAAAGTAAAATGTATTTAAGGTGTTTTTTTAACCCTCACATACTATTCAGGGTAAAATTTGACCAATTTTTCCATTCAAGAGCAGTGAAATCTTTCCTTGTCATGTTAAAAATGCTAAAACAGCTGGAGCTCCCTAGTAACCAAATGATTACTGCTTTTAAGAGAGGAAAACATACTTTGATCAAGTGTGATTAAGTGGTCTTAATCACAGTATCAATTGACCAATTGTTACAATTGGCAGTTGCATTTGCATTGAAAAGAAGCAACACTCTTTGGCATGTCCCCATTTCTGTGACGGCTATAAAGTAGCTCAACCAGTAAGGTTGCATTGCATCGTTAGCATTTTTTTGTGGGTGTATAAGATCCTTAAGTTCCTTCCTCTTCTATTTAGACTTGTTTCGTGAGCTGTAAGAGTGTAGCTGAAGGTCTACCTTTGGCTCTCTGTGTGATAGCCGCAATGGCTTCTTACACTGCTTACAGTGGCTACAGTAAGCCGCCTCAATCTTACGTGGGCTCTGCCTATAATGGCTATGATGAGAAGCAGCCACAGACCTATGCAGAATATGAAGACTCTGTGTTGGCGGAAAAAAAGAGAATTGAGAGAAAGGACCGTCGGGAAGCTATCTGTTGTGAGGTAGTGGCCCTCGTCCTCGGTTTCATTGGACTAATCGGAGTGGCAGCTGTGACGGGTCTGCCGATGTGGAAAGTAACAGCCTTCATTGAGGAGAACATCATTGTCATGGAGACCCGCTGGGAGGGTTTGTGGATGAACTGCTACAGACAAGCCAACATCAGGATGCAGTGTAAGGTGTATGACTCCCTGCTGTTTCTGCCCGCAGACCTTCAGGCTGCTAGAGGTCTGATGTGCGCCTCTGTGGCTGTGAGCACCTTCGCCCTCATTGTTTCAGCAGTGGGGATGAAGTGTACCAGGGTGGTGGACCATCGGGCTCGCACAAAGCATATCGTTCTTGTGGCAGGAGGCTGTCTGTTTCTGTTGGCATGTGTTACTACTCTTATCCCTGTGTCCTGGACCGGCCATGTCATCATCAGGGATTTCTACAACCCTCTGCTCATCGACGCCCAGCGAAGGGAGCTCGGGGAGGCTCTTTACATCGGCTGGGTGACCTCAGCTTTCCTTTTCACTGCCGGAGTGATCCTGCTCTGCCGTCACGCTCCCCGCACCCAGGATTCAGATGAGAGGATTGTATACAACCCTGGGGTAAATCTCTACCAACCTGCATATGCGTACCAACCATACAGCTATCAGCCGGCATACACCTACCAGCCTGCCTACTCTGCGCCCCCACCAGGATCTGTAGCATACACACCGAGTCAGTACTAGTGAGGACATATAAACACAGAGACTTTTTTTTTTTTATTTGAAAAATCAGTTGACCAATATAACCAGAGACTGTTACTGGAAATGGCCAAATCTTTCATTACTTTCTCAAAGAGGACCAAGTGTGTTGTGGCTACTGTGATTCACTGTTGAACTAATTTTAAGATATATATACATAATTTTAAACTGTTAAATTGACTGTCTATGCTTTGTTTATTTGAATCTGTTTCCATATGTTACAGTACATCATTCAGCCAAAGTGTATTTTATCTGTAACAATACAACTATTAGCTGTAGTTTTGTTTCATTGTCTTCACAGCCTCTGTTGAAATGCTCTTTGAGAACAAATTATGCACTAGGCCCTTTTCAGTTAACACACCTCCAGATGATTTGTGTTCACTCTTTTTTTTATGGTAAATGTACATATTTTTTCAGCTCGTGTGAGTATATGATTTAATGTGGTTTTCAATAAAAGGGTAACATTTGAAAAAAAAAGAAGATATTTTTTCTGTTGTCCAATCAAAATTAGACTTAATTGATCAATAACTGAGGCTGTACTATTGCTCCCATAAATGCCAGTAACTAAGTTCCTGGCAGAAGTTTGTCAGGAATAAAAAAAAACAAAAAACAACAACTTTCTACTGAAACTGCCTGTTTCACGCAATGGTATGCAAATGGTGAGCTGTTGTGTTATCTCCATTGATGTCAGTGGCAGTCTGCCTAAACTGGTAAAACAAGACTGTTCACACAGGTCCACCCACCATGTAAAATGGCCAAGAGATTTCATGTCAACTGAGCTGCAACCAGATAAGTAATCCAACACTGACAGTGACACATTGTAGGTACACAAGCATTACCTCCACCTCAACCTCCACCTCCACCTCATGACAAATTCACACAGACACACGCACACACACACACACACACACACACACACACACACACACACACACACACACACACACACACACACACACACACACACACACACTACAAACAATGATACATAGGAATTTAATAATAATTATAATTTCTGTAGTTGAAACTGGTAATATATTAACTTTTTTTTTAAAATACATACACAATCAGTCACAAATTGGTAACCATTTACAACCATGTACAACTTCCTTGTTAATAAAATCCCTTAAAAAAGGTTCCTTGTAAAGTATGATCTAAGAATGTAAATTGAGACTTCTGAATAAACAAAGTGGCAGCCAACAGCAGCTCCTGGAGTTGTACAAAGAAAAAACAGGCCTGGGGGATTCAGTTTCCTAGCAACAGGTCACAATTCCCACCCCTCCCATTCTGGTGTCCTGTCCATTGGGAGGAGACCGCACAGGTGAATATCAACCTGCTCCTCCTCCTCCAATGAGATGCAAAGCCCCTTCATAGAGGGAATCCACTGCTTCCTACTGTGCTCATACATTTTTCGTACGCACAAGCCGGGAGGAATAACAGGAGGACAGGATGGCCAACTCAGCGCTGGAGATAGTGGGTCTTTTATTGACTGTGATTGGGCTGATTGGGGCAGCAGCGAGCACTGGGATGCCAATGTGGCGAGTCACAGCCTTCATTGGGGAGAACATCATTGTGTTTGAGACCCGTTACGAGGGTTTATGGATGAATTGCTACAGGCAGGCTGACATCAGGATGCAGTGCAAGGTGTATGACTCTCTCCTGGCCCTGTCCCCTGACCTACAGGCGGCACGAGGACTCATGTGCGCTGCTGTGGCGCTGAGTGGCCTTGGCCTACTGATCAGTTTGGTGGGGCTGCAGTGCACATCTTGCATTGACAATAGCAATGATCGATCTAAACGGATGGTCCTCATCATTGCAGGAAGCATGATTCTAATGTCTTGCATCTGTGTCCTCATCCCTGTGTCCTGGACTGGTCACGTCATCATCACAGACTTCTACAACCCCTTGCTGATTGACGCACAGCGCAGAGAGCTCGGAGAGGCCCTTTACATCGGCTGGGTGGCTGCTGCTTTCTTGTTCGCTGGGGGATGCATGTTTACTTGTTGTAATATTCAGTCCGATGACAAAAGTTCACAACGGTATGTGTACTCCAGGAACACTGACTACGTAGCCTATCCTCCACAGCCTCTGCAGCCTCAACAGCTGATGTTTCTTCCCCAACCCCAGCCAGTGCTATCGAGACATCCATCCAGCAACTACAGCTACCACTCCAGACACCCCTCTGTACGCAGTGGTGTGGCTTATCTCTGAACACTTTAATAGACTGAGGTAATGACAGTCACAGGGTTTGCTTGGCTGTGAAATCTATGACACATTTCAAATGTCAAAAGACGTATTTCAGATTACAGAATAACACATTTCAATGAGTAAATTTACTGTGAATTCATATGGACTTAATTCATGTTGATGTCTGCTTTAAATCCTCCTTTTTTAATATACTATTTGAAGAGTACTCATGTTGTGAAACAGCACCCCTTACAGAATCTTGATATAAATCTACAAAATGACTATAATCATACCTTTGTAAGCCAATAACTGATTTCTACGTGTGTTTTATAATATAATCACTATTTTATACTGACAACCTTTGTATATGTGTATGTATGCATATGCTGTAATTAAATATTCATGCTAATCTAACCACTGGGTAGTGTACAAATGAAGGAGCTATGTAGTTACACAGGCAGTTATATTTAACAGATATTTCAACCCAACTTCAAAGCAACTCAATTGACTAACTCAATACAGTGACTCTGTCAAAACTTTTTCTTAACATGACCTCTCAAAGGCACATATCACCCCTTGTACACACACATTTGACATATTTACCTACTTCGTTTTGACCAGTTTTACCAGTTTTTACAAGTATTAGATGCACAATTCACAAAGGGAAAACAAAGACAGGTGAATAACTGTGTGAGAATTACATCGACATTAGTGTGCCTAAAATTCAAAACGTTGTGTATCTGATAGACAATGATCAGAAAACAAATGTGAATCTTTGTTGAAGTTTGGTATGATGTCCTGGAGCTCATAGGAAATTATATAACTAAGCAAATGGCTAAGTAAACATGAGATGCAGGTTTAAGATAGCTTGTTAAAGGTGTGGACTCAGAGGCAACTCAATCAGACTGCTCAGTGTTTGTGAGAAGCTGCAGGAGCCTGACAGCATGATCATGTGATCAGAATTTGCAAGTCACTCTGAAGGGAGATACAGAGAGCATTAGACAAAAACTTGTGCATTTTATGTATGGGTGGATCCTCTTCCGTATGTTTGAGCAACAGAAAAACATTCCTGTCTCTCCAGTTAAATATATTAGCTTGTGAAATACTGAGTTAAGAAGCAAACTACAGTTTAAATTATAAGCTGTAGAATCTCCCTTCTCACAGGATGCATTTTTATTTATACACAAAACAGAAAATCCAGTGTTTGGGGTCTCTGTTAGTAATAAACAGTAATTTAATTGCTGGGACATAATGGAAATGTTTGTTGAGGTAATAACAATGCTGTTTTTCTCTTTTGTTGCTTGAGGTAAGAGCAAAATGAAGGAGCTGTTTGTTTGTGTTATGCCCTCTCAACCACCCTGGAGCTATATGAATATAAAATATCTTAACTTGTGATTTATTAACATAAACTGTATATTTTGTACTCAACAATCAATAATTGTAGTTTGACTGTGTGACATGAGCTCCCTTAGCATTTCATTACCTTGAAGGTCATCTCTGCCCCCCAGTGGAAAAAAGGCGTACTGCAGGACCGTATATGCTACATTGTATGTTTGCTTGCTTTTTAATTTTTATCACATGTAATTACTGAGAATAAAAACAAGTGATAAAAACTTTCAAAAGTTGTGAGCCATTTGTGGCATTGTCTTGTTGGTGTTTTCTGCTAGTGAATCTGATGACACAGATATACCACTATACAGCCACAGGCACCATAAACACAAATAAGCAGAGGTCATTTTTACCCCCATCACTTTGAGCCAACCAGGTGACCTCAAAGCATTGTTATCAAAACAAACTGCCTCTCACAAACTGCGTCAGGAGAGGACAAAGTCCTAACAGCCTTAGGCAGGTCACTTTCTCTGAAATGTGCTAAAGCATTAGAATTAGTTTTGTGAGCTTTCCTAATTTTGGATTTGGACCCAGCTGGACTCTTTTACACTGCACAATGGTTCAAGGTATTATGGAGATAGCTGCGATGTGCGTTGGCCTGGTCGGGCTGATCGGGGCGGCGGCCACAACAGGAATGCCCATGTGGAAGGTGACAGCTTTCATCGGAGAAAACATCATCGTAATGGAAACACGCTGGGAGGGCTTGTGGATGAACTGCTACAGACAGGCCAACATAAGGATGCAGTGTAAGGTGTACGACTCCCTGCTGTTTCTGCCATCAGAGCTACAGGCAGCCAGGGGTCTGATGTGCTGTTCTTTGGCCTTGTCAGGACTTGGGCTCCTTTTGGGTCTGGGAGGAATGCGATGCATTTCCTGTTTTCAGGGTAATGATCGGGCTAAGACCATAATCCTGATGGTCGCAGGTGCCATGCAGTTTATGGCCTGCATCTGTGTCTTCATTCCTGTATCGTGGACAGGTCACGTTATCATCAGGGACTTCTACAACCCTTTGCTGATTGATGCTCAGAGGAGAGAGCTGGGAGAGGCCCTCTACATCGGTTGGGTGACTGGCGGCTTTCTTTTTGCCTCGGCCATGTTGTTCGTCTGCCGCCGTATGCCCTCAGACAAACAATCATTTGAAATGTACTACCCGCCCAACTTTGTTGATCACAGGCCATTACCAAGCAGGCCAGCTCTGATGAGTTATCATCCTATCTCTAGTGTTTCCAGCCTCAGATCGAATGCATACCAGTACCAGCCTCCTCTACAGAACAACAGCCCTGTTGGACAACAAATAGCAACTCCACTGCAAAACATCTCTCAAGTAATGACAAACAACGGAGCACTGATCAGCCCTCCTGTTGTCTACAACCTGAGTCTGCCTGAAAATGCATCATTGTTTCATCAAGGTAGCATAGCTCACCATTCGTCTATGAGGAGTTCTAACCATGCCGACAGCCTGTATACGCCAGGAACCTCCATCTACAAAGGCCAAAACATCACAAGACAGACATCATCAACTTACACCGGCGATCCTACTATGTCCTACCAGTCCAGTTTTCATCCAGCTCCACACACGCCTGTTTTCATAGGATATAGAGAATCAAGATTTGAACCGCAGATTCATGGTGGGGGCAGGTCTAGCGTATACATATAAGGAACAATCATGCGTGAGCTTTTTGTAGCTGATTAACCTTTACAAACACAAAGCACTGAGCTTTTTATACTGTATCATCATCATCATTTAAAATGATGTACATTAGTGACAATGTAAAAGTCAATTTTGTTATCTTTGATTAATACTGGATGAGCCAGACACACAGACTTAATAGCATATATAACTTTTTTTGTACTATTAATGTAGTTTTTATTATTTGTATTGCAGAAAACATCATTATGTGATAAGGTTGTATACAACTGCTGTTATTAGTATAAATACATGTGATGGGCCGTTCTTAAGAAACCATGATATGGGCTTACTTTCCCAAAGATATTTATCATATATCATAGTGGATTTGTGTTTTGCATCTCTGTAACCATCTGTTCATTATATTTTTACATTTCTTGTTATTAAAATTGCACATTTCAGTGTAGGCCTATGTATTTTAATCTATAACAAGATATCTTTGCCTTCACCTCACAGCACTCAGCAATGACAAATTACTTACTTTAAGAATATATTCATATTACTATTAACACAGATCATTAAAGGAAAGTTACAAGTTACAACAGCTTAAACGTTTGCAAGTTCAGTTTGTAGGATGCAGCAGTTTACTGACTAGTTTTTGATGAGTAGTAAGAAAAACCTGTTTGTGTGGAGTTTCGTGTGGCGTCTATCCAGGATAGCAGCATGTTTCCAAAGACATGAGGGTCTGGGGAGGCTGTTTCCCTGCATTCTCCCATATGCTGATTTTCTACTGAGATTGACACCATGCAGGCTCTGTGTGAAGCAGTACAGAAATAAATAAGTAAAAGAATGAATGTCTGACATATGTGGTTAAATAAATGAAGAAGATTCATTAATACTACTTTCTAACTCACCATATTGTAAATCGCCATCATCTAGCTGTAGGTTTAAATCAGATTCTGTGTCAAATGTTATATTTTTGTAAAAATTGTGAGATCTGCTTTGTATCAAGTACTACAAGCTTTATGATTATTGCCTCATAAAAGCAATCCTATACTGGCAGTTGTTTATGACAGCACAATGCTGGCCTGAACCAATCCTAGACACTGTCATTATTCACCACTAGATGACAGCAAAGAACATGATGAGTGTCTTAAAGTCTGGCCAGAACGTGCATCCTTATACTTACTGCAGGTGTGCAGAGTAATAAGGAAATAATGCTTTCCTTCCACTGCCTTTCATTAGTTGAAGCTTTAATTGGAAAAACTTCATATAGGGCAAATAAACTCACAACATAAACACCCAATTTAAACAACAGGCGACAGAGACAAATTATGGTTAGAGACAATAATGGTGAGAGTGACTGAATCCTTACATTTTTCATATGGACTATAAACAACATTGTCATTATGTGACTTTATTTATTTATTAACAGAATTGTAATTCTACTAAAAGTGAGTTTCTAATGCCAAAACAAGAAGGCCAAATTCTGCTATCCAATTAATTCATAGTTTACCCAGCTAAATGATGTTCTGTTGCAGTGAGTTATAGCAGATTATCTTTGTGAGTTTACTTTTTCATCTAATCTTCAATTTGCACATAGCCCTTTGATAAAATATTTTGTCCCAGGAAAACCCATCTGTGTGGTATAATTGTTGTTGTAGGTCTAGAAATAACTATCAGTCTTAGTTTCTAATTTAGCTCATTTCTGGGAAAATAAATAAATGTGAGGTTATGTTAATCCCAAGAAACCAATGAAACACCCCTGATGCTTCTCTCTTGCTTAAAAACAAGTGGTTTAGAACAGTGGTTCTCAAACTTTTTCACATCAAGGACCCCTGAACTGACAAAAATTAGACCATGGACCCCAATTATAATACGATTTGTCCCAGTGCCCCCCAATTGATAATATGTTTTGCCTTTAGACAAGTCATTGCTAAAAGTGAATGAAACCCATGACCAAAATAGTCATATGTTCTGTCATTGTGTTACACAATATATTATTACCCATTTTTCTGGGGGCCCAGTGGAGCCACCTCAAGGACCCATGAGGGTTCCCTGACCCCACTTGAGAACCCCTGATTTGGTAGCCTTAACAGTTGTCAATTGGTCCAATTGAGCAACAACTTTTTTAACCTCCATCCCAAAGCTTCAAAGGGAAAAGTGGGTTAAGGTAACGCGGACACATTTTATTTGACTATGAGACTGTTTCAGATAAACAGTTTGAGGTAGTTAATCTTCAAGGGAGCGTCACCGACCAGTTTGAAGATTAGATTTGCGTTTCCATTAGGACTGGAGCAAAGATTTAATCATTCCTCGGTGTACCAAAGCAAAGACGTTGTCGAGGTCGAATGTTGCCAGATTTGAAGTTAATCTTCAGGACGTATCCATGTTTGCAGATCAGCGGCTTGGCTATGCCCTCAATTGAGCGCCTGCACGGGAGGCTTGCTCAGCTGTCAAGTCAGCCACACACAGGCGGAGTAAAAATGTAAACAGGAAATGCCATTCTTTCATAATACAAGCATAAACTGACCACTAAAATGGTTTGATTAATTAGCTGCAGCAGCCACAGGTAATATAATATTTAAACATTACAAGACTACACCTTGAGAATCTGGGATATTAAATGATATGCAACAGATGTGTGGTTGAATATGAAATAAACATACAAATTAAAAGTGCAGTGTGTAGTATTTAGTGGCATCGAGTGAAACAGACTTGGAAGAAATGGAATATAATACTCGAGTATGTTTTAATTAGAGTAATCGCCTGAAAATAAGACTCGTTAATTTTTGTTAGCTTAGAATGAGCCCTTTATATCTAGATAGGGAGTGGGTCCCCTTATGTGGAGCCCGCCATGTTGCACCACCATGTTTCTACAGTAGCCCTGAACAGACAAACCAAACACTGGCTCTAGAGAGGGCGTGTTGCATTTTTTGCAAGTTTCACAGCAACTGTATGCTCTCCTATACATTTGGAAGAGGAGCCGGACGGGAGGGGAATCTGCAACCTCAGATGCCACTACGTCCTACACGCTGGTGCTGAAGAATGTTTGATAGATATGACATTAAATATAATACAATGGTCTGCCCTGTAGCTCTGTCATGTTTGATTATATTTAGTATTTTGTTTCTCTTTCTTAAATAAACATTATATAACTGAATTATTTTGAACGGAAGCTCAGAGGGGATAGAGCTTTTTCTGTTGCTGCTCCTAAATTATGGAACAAGCTTCCTTTACACATTAGACAAGCCTCCTCACTATCCATTTTTAAAACTCGTCTTAAAACCCATTTTTATTCCTTGGCTTCCAACCCTGCATGAGACTCTGCTCCTGTTTTAGTGTTTTATGGTTTGTTTTTAGTTATTGTTTTTAAATTTTTAAAAACAATAAACAATTATTTTAGTATTTATTTCCTGTTAATTGTTTTATGTCCCTGTGTTGTTTTATCTATTTATGTACAGCACTTTGTTTCAGCTGTGGTTGTTTTAAAGTGCTATATAAATAAAGTTGAGTTGAGTTGAGTTGAGAACAGATGTCTCCTTATACATGTTGATCTTCCACTTGCTGATTTTCCAAAATGTCAAATCCTTTTAATTGTCTATACATTTCTCAATAGTCTCACCCCTAGATATATTTCAGAACTTCTGAGTCCTTATGGCATCACTGAACCCCTCAGATCTGTAGCATGTTGGCTGTAGCGGTTCTTTGGCTCTGGTATAACCTAAACGGAGTCTGTTGAGTCTGATCATGCTTTAAGATGCACCTTAACCAGTTTTTATTTGATTTCTACTTCTATGATTTCCTGGGTTTTAAAGATGTTTTTATTTTGATCTTGCCTCATGTTAACAACATATGTTATGCACATATTTGTTTGCTTGTATGTGTAGA
This sequence comes from Scomber scombrus, assembly GCF_963691925.1. Classification (NCBI taxonomy): domain Eukaryota; kingdom Metazoa; phylum Chordata; class Actinopteri; order Scombriformes; family Scombridae; genus Scomber; species Scomber scombrus. Next base: position 20,838,697 of record NC_084974.1, read on the forward strand.
CTATGCATATGGTATGTGTCTTTCTGAAGTACTTTGGTCTAACACCTGTTTGTTTTCTAAAGTGCTTTATGAATAAAATAAACTTGAAAATATATTTTATTTTGAAAGTTATAACAGGAAGTGGTGTTGTTCATTCATGCTGGTATGACAGCAGAGGCACAGTGCACAGTGCTCCTCCTCAGTTGCACCCAACTATTCAAGTGTGCACCGGGAAAAAATAACATGATATCTGGACAGTGACTCTGGGAAATCTTACAGGCTGCACAGAGAGGATTTTAAATGGGAAAAGTGGAGTTTATTTGATCACTGACATTTTGTTTTTCTTGTTTTTTTTCTTCCTCATCACAATGTGTGGGGGCAGGATGTGGGTCGGATGCCAGTTTATTTTTGTTACGGATACGAGGACTGGCAAGTTATCAGCATGAATTACCGTGGGCAGAAAAACTGATATCAATGTTAAACTCGACTCTGGAGGGAGGACCATGGCGAAAAGGAAGGGACTGTTATTCTCACTGCTGTACTTTATGGCAGAGTTTTGGCTCAGTTCGCAGCAAGTCCTGAGAATTGGTAAGTGGTAATGTTTTTAAGTCATTTTGCTCACTGTCAATGTGCAGACTGCCACTGTCCACTTACAACCTGTTTTAATATTCGATCATATCATTACAATAACTAAATGAAACCTAATTTACAATTTGGATATCTATAATTTAAAAAGAAAAAGTAAATATTGATGGTCTTATTAATCGAGATATGTTTAATCTGTCATGGTGCCTATAGAACAAGTTTAGCTTCTTTTTCAAATGACCAAACAACCATTAGACTTAATCAGGGGCTGCCAGTATGAATAATCCACAGATTAAATATGCTTCGTCATTTGTTTGTTGTAGTGTCAATAACAGTCCTGTTTCTGTATCTGGCAATCATATTATCTTTTTCTGTAACATGCCTAAAGGGCATAACATGTGTGTTTTATGTAACTCAATAGTGAGTTGTATTGAGTGAAATTGTGATAACATATAATGTGCCATATATTATCCTTTGGTAACTTTTTCCACATTGTTGTGATGTTTGTACAGTGTCCTTATTAGTGTCATTACTGGATTATTATGTCTGCTATAAAGTTCTGCGGACAGAGTGGGGGTTGGATAAATCAGGCCCACATGAAACAGCTCTATTGGTTTCCATTAAAATCATGTTAATCCACTTTGGATGGCCAATGCCAGAGTCTCTCTCTCTCTCTCTGTTTCCTCCATGTTGACAGAGCAGGTCAGAGGCAGATGAGTGATTAAGTTGGCCTACTGCTGCATCTTAAAGCATGTACTGTTGGCATGATGTCTTGGCACAGAGGAAATGTGAAATGGATACACGGCTAAAGAATAAAGAGTGGGCAGTCTCACTGAAACTTTTATATTTGGCTTCTTCCCTACCTAACAAACTCTCAAGTTATTTAGACTTGGTGGATATGTGTGCTGATGGCCAATAACATCTGTGAAAGTGAATCTGAGTAAGTCGTCTGGGTAGCCTTTGAAATTTGACAAGAAGGGCTTCTTTACTTTCAACTCCACTCTGCACTTGTAATTAGACAAATACAGCCCTTGCTCCAACTATCCCCCTTTGATTTCTGATGCAACTTAAACAAAAAAGTACAATGAGACAATGTTCTATACCCCTCTCCCATTGGTTATCCACTATTCATCTCATCTCACAAAAATTACTTTTTAGATTTAGGCCTCAGGACTCTCTGCACTACTCAATGCTTAGGGCATTTCTATATTTTTTTCTAAATTTCCTCCACTTCTAAAGACTTTAACAATCAGACTTGGCGTTGCATAACTTTAAAGGCTAATAGGCCAGTGCCACATCCCTGTTCAACCAGTCCTGATCTGTTCACTATATTGTTAATCTGTCTGAATCATCTATCACTCTCCGAGGCCACCTAATCTTTGTCATTCTCTTCATGACCCGCACACATCATAATCTCTCCCATATGGTGTGTGGCTTGGTTCAATTAACATTTCTCTGTCTTGGCAAATGTTGGCATCAGATTGTAACTGGCTTCCACTCTTTTCACTAGGGTTGGTAATAATGGTAAATCTTCTCCCCCAAGCCCTTAAACAACTAACACTAATCTTCTTTATGCAGAAAGTCTCTTCCACAAATATGGCAGCGACCAAATCTCATCATTGGGAAGAGCACAGAAGCAGCAGCTTGAGGCTTGGCCTCGACTCTATTTTGCTGTTTGTTAAATTCCTGTTATCTCTTGCTTGCATGCTTTATGTATCGGTGATATCTGATTTCTTTATTCGTGATCCGATCCATGTGAAAAAGGTGTGATTAGCTACTTTTGGCCAACCAAATATCATTAGATGTAATCCATCTCCCTTTTTTTAATAGTCTTACATCCAGTGGTTTTATACTGTGGGTTAGGTGGATTTCCCTGATGTAGTGATAGAGAATATAATCCTTATTTTTATTCTCTCGGCCTAAATGTTTTGGTGGTAGGTCGCTAGCAGCTACCCATTAAACAGAGAGACCTCAGTGCTCCACATCAAACGAAGACAGTAGACTGGTTAGGAACTCCTCATTCATTCACAGTCTGGCATGAGCCCAGGTTGGAGTGGTACTGGTGGTGTTGTTGGGGTGGGGGTGGGGAGGGGATCTCACTGGGAACTGACCCAGGATGGGGAGAGGGGAGAAAGGAAAACACTACGTTATTGTGTTCCTCTGCCTTAATAGACTCCCCTTCATGTGATAAGTGCAGAGAGTGACAAAGTAACAGATCAGAAGATCATTTTCTTAATTTTAAAATCGTACTTTTGGTTTCTGGGTTAAAAACAAAGGTGCGCCCAGCTGCCTGAACTTGAACCATGTTCTTTTTCTTGCTCTCTGCACTGAAGAGAGGAGAAGAAGTCTATAAAAAGCAAAGCCTTAGGGTTTGTCAGCATTTGCCTGCAGCACAAGCAGAATCTTTTGTTTTTGTGACCTCCTAGCATGCATCACCCCACAGCATTGTCTGGCCTATTAAAGATGAGATGGAAGCTCAGTGATCCTGAAAATTATATTGAACATTAATTAATGGTAGCTATAGCGAGAATTTCAGTTCTTCTTTCTTCATAAATTGCATTAATCAAAACTCTGCAGTGTTAAATAAAAAGTTAGAGGCTCTTCTTTTTCTTTTTTGAGGTCATTTCTATTCTTAACTCTATAGATTTACCTCTTCTAATGTATACTCCTACTGAAGTATAAATTATCAGCAGCAGCTCTTACTTTCTTGTCCATTTGTTAATTTGCTTGCTAATAGCCTTTTGAGAGAGCACATTGATCCGTGTGTCATCTCCAAACAGAAAGAGTGAGATACTTATTCCCCATTTTATCTGCGCCATATATAAAACATTGATTCCTTTTAGTGTTTTTTTTTTTTTATCATACTCCATAAAAAGTGCAGAATATAAAGATGCACAGAGTCGTGATCTGGTGACCTATTTGTGGAGCATTAAAAAGCTGACCACACACACCAAAGACTTGTGTTCAGGCAGGTTTGTTTACAGGCCAAAGCATCACACTGCAAAAGCCACAAAGAATCCATTTCTTCACTGAATATATACATTTATTTCTTATAGATCCTAATTTTATTTAAATATTAAATACTTCTACAAAATATTTATCATGTTTAAGGTGTGAAATTTTGATTTATGCATGCACTTAATGTTAGAGTGGATATACATGCCTGAAATAAATGAGGACAAAAATGAATAATCTTAAACACTGGACTCTTTGTTATTGTTACTCAATATTTAAAGTAGAGCTAGACAGATAAAACAACTGCTATTAGCTTGTGACATTTAAGCTGTACAGTAGTTACGTTATAACCTGGACATTTCTGCCTGTTTGGATCCTCATCTGTGTTGACAGTTTGTCGTCAGGCACAGAGATGGAGATGAAATATTGTGATGAGCTCTGATCAAAGCTGGTTGATTTCAAGTATCTTACAATTGAAGTATTCCTTGTTGTTTCCTCAACTTAAAAATGTAAGCAGTAAATTATTGAATGTCTGTCTGGACATCAGTTTTGACTCAATTGCATTGGACCACAAGTTTTGGAGCCTGGGGTCGGAGCAAACTTAATTATTTTCTTGGTGAAGTCTTTTAATTGAAAATGTCTACAGAGATAAGACTATGATCTCCGTCCGTAGTTTTCGACCCCATGAATAAATAAGCTAATTTGAAACCTATTTTATAAACATTAAATGGAGTACTGTTGCTGCTTCTATCCAGGTGTCTGGATGTTTGATGGTGGTCACGAGTTTGATAATCACTTAGTGATCATAGCTGAGCTTTGGTACCCTGCTGCTCAAAAATCAAGCTAACAGATGGATAGGTAATTTCCTGACACACTGTATAACAACCTTAGGTATATTAATAATGTTTTGTATCTAAAATGATATTTATAATAGACCACAGTTGCTTGATACAGTATTTAAATGTTTTTCTGCAGTGTTTTGATGATGTGGACGAGCATTGATTGCTTTGGCCAGCGCTCTTCATGCTGAATTGCAGACAAACAGCCGTCACACTGAATCCCCCTGGACGCTCACTAAAAAACTCATTATACTTTAAACAGAAATTTACGATCTTATCTCAGGTGGAAATGAGAGGAGAGATGAATGTGTTTTCTTTCACTGTGGGATGTGCCTTTCCACCAAACTTCAAAGAGGAAATGAATAAGTTAGTGTAATAAAAATAGATATTGTGTTTGTCCCTTTCTGACAATAAATGTTATGTGTAATTATTTCATAAAGCTCATTTAAAGAATGCAGCCTCCCTGTACATTTATACACAATGGCCATATCCAGATTTGAATGGATGTTGACACTGCTAATATGTATGTTTTCATTTAAATCTGAAGCTAATGAAGGCTGATAAATACAGAATTTATAGGCAACCATTTTATTTTAAGGATCAGTATGGTGCATCCCAAATCATGCTGTTTCATTGTTCACTGTTTATAGGTATTATTTACCACCAATACAATTTGCAGATACATACAGTACATGTTTTTTTTGCTGCATTTGGAGCTTTTGCATTGGAGTGGGTGCATGTGATTATGCATATGATTAGAGGTCAACGACAAAAATTTAAATCAGAAAATCTAAATAGCAGCAGCTATTGGTGCAGCTATTTCCCGCACAAACAGGACCCTCTATTTTCCACTCCCTTGTTAAAAGTAGGAGGAAAACAAAATCACTGATTGGAAATGATGCTGTGATGCTGCCACTTGCATTATTTTGCTGTTGAATTCTTAACAGGGACCACGTGTGCACACATCTAGGCAAATATTCAGGTGCAAGACTAAAAAACTTTCACTGCAGGGTACAAAGGATTGAGGTCTGCACACTGTTAAACTCAGAATAAATAATTGTATTCTCTTTTTTGAATCCTTAATAGAGTCAGTGACATTTGCTGCAGCCGCTGCACTGGTCAAAACTCATGTTTATGTCCTCCTTTTAAATTAAAAACACCTTGAAGGAAAAACGTCACATCAAAGACACGTACATGGAATATATCTCCTTTGCAAATTTGTGAGAGGGCTATTGTATTTTTGCCTGGGAAATTCATATTGCAGTGAATAGAATTAAGGACTTTAACAGGTCCTAGCAGCTGCTCACTGAGGCTTGGTAACCATAATTAGGATTGGCACTTTCAAGCATGCTTTTAGTGACCAGGGAGTCCAGACAAGGCTCGCTCAGTTTGGGGTTTGAGGCTACGCTACACCAAAGAAAAAGGTCATTCACAATCAAGGTCTCAAGGGGAGCTTTTTAAAGGCCTTTTCTCCATCCAAATCAATCACAATTTCACAGGCAATTCTTCAAAGACTGTTAGAGAGTGCAATGACCTATTGCCATCTGTAGCCACAGTGTTGAAGTGAGGTCATTTGCAAACGATTGCAACACTGAAATGGCATCTTGTGAAGGCATGATGTGTGTTCATGGTTAATGTAAGTATTGATTAACAGTTTTGAAAATGGCAGAGCTTATTTTAGCTTATTTTGGTCTTAATTATGCTGCAGGAAACATTGTGAATGTGACATTGGTGCCATTTTACAGCAGTTTATTACAATTACAACAAAGGATTAAGAAACTGCCTTGTCTTAACTGTTCAGAGCTGACATTATGTCTGCCTGCAATCGTGAATGTCATTGTAGTGAGAACAAACAGTTAGCCCTGACTGTATTATTTCAGAAATCCTATCACTGAAAGCCCAGATGTTTTAAATGATTTACATTTGAAAGGCTTGGATGAAATCGACATGCAGGGGCATTTTCAGCAGGGATAAGGACACTAACTCTCACACGAGTCTGACCGCCTGATATGCAGGTGGTGACAATCCAGGGACAATCCAGCATTTTTCTGGCCTTAATCCGAATGGTTTTCATGCTGTGTTTAATGCTGTTTTTCATGCTTCCAGTTATGTAACTGGAATGTAAAACACTGTATGTAGCGCTTGTGCATGGCTGGAGTAATATATGGCCATATTGCCAGCTGTGGCATGCTAGAACGGTCATCTTTCTGGAGCAGCACAGTGGATTAAGAGTTGGATGGTTTTCAGAATGATCTTCTCAACTCCGAAACAACCCCCCTCCCTGTGGTCTCTGGCACACACAGTCTGCCGAAAAGTGATTGTGTTTAAAAGAGAAATGTATCTAAAAATGAAATGTTGACAGTTGTTTCTCAGCTGATTTTGAAGGTATTGGTCAGTGTTTTATTGCCTCATCCTATGTAATGTAAAAACTGTACTGTACTGTAACATGGCAGCCACTATATTAAAAGGGGAATACATGCAACATTAAAATTGCAGTCTTACATTGATTTATAATACTTTTCTAAATTATGTGATTGTTGACTTGACAATGGTTAATACTTTAGATTGCTGTTGTGTTACTTTTTCTATGACTCTGATACTTGGTGGTCATTTGCTTATTTTCTGAGAATCGGAAGTGATTAGGCTGAACTGATTCTCTGAAATTAGAAGTCAATTTATTTGTTAGTCTATTGACAGGAAAATAATCTTCATGTTTTCAAACAGAAACAAATGAAAAAATAATTGTTGGTTGCAGCTCTGATTGTAGCACATTTACAAAATGCTAAGTTAAACTCAGATATGTTCTGAAAACACGCTGCTCTCAGGTGCAAGTTGGTAATTAAAATGACTGGACAGACAGACATGATATTGGAAATCACTTTTGCAAGGATGATGATTAAGTATGTTTAGTGAATGAAAAATGATGGCGCTTAGTCATACAATGTGCAGTTTCTACACGAAAAGTGGTCACTGTTAATCCACTGCACCATCATTTAGCCTCTGAGAGTCTTCTCTCTCCTCCAGTGCAATATGAAGGGACAGGGATAGTGATTCCTCAGAGGTTAGCTCTGCATTTTCATTGTAGTTTTTATGGGTCTTAAATGTGCCGGAAATTTTACATACTGCAATTTATTGTATGCTGGATTAGTATAGAATGGCTAGAAAATGTCTCATTTAAAAAAAAGAAAAGAAGGTAATATTAATTGACTGAAAAGCGCTTCAGAGGACTTTATGTGGGAATTATGTATGGGATTCATTGAATCTAGAATTTCTTCTAACAAAACATGGATATTTTATAAACCTTTCAGCTGAACACACAGCTCAAAGAATTTGTACCTGAAGAAAATGAAGAAGGTAACTTACCAGCTGATGAGAAACATGTAGAGAAGAGAATGTGGCTCTAGCATTTTTCTTGATGAACAGAGTATAAAGAGATAGATAAACAGACAGATAGAAACTCAGTCACTGCACACCTAACCCATTTGAAAATGGGAAATCTGATTGCTGCCAGGTATATAAAAAAAGCACATTCATCATAAAATAAACAATCACATAATGCAACAATACAGACAGATCACAGAGACAGACAGCAAAATAAGATCACTTCCAATGGAGACAGTGGAAAAATACAGCTAAATGCTGAATACATAAAGTGGCTAGGTGCAGAGATCACACATTCAGACTACTAATTGCTCTGAGCAGGAACTATGTATATACAGCCTTAAAATAGGAGCTCAAACTCCCTCTGCAGGGGGTGATCAGGACAGTCCAATATGATCTGGGCCTTCCTTAGGACCTGCCTATAGTAGAGGTCAGAGAGCTGCAGCTGACTCACCTAATAACTTTACTGGCCACTTTGGTAAGGCAGCCAAGCCTGTTCTTATTGTCCAGATTACTGTCAATTATATTATGTTCATGGTGCAACTATGAAAGACTATGGAGAACATCTCCAAAGTGAGGTCATTTCTCTCTTGGAGCAGCACAGAGAGACTGATGTGCACTTTTATAACTACCAGGCTAGACTATTATAACACTCTGCTTTTTGGCGTACTGAAGAATACAATAAATCAGCTGCAATTAAATTAAAATTCTGCGACATGAGAAGACCAGAAGGAAAGCATACGTTGAGCTTATTTAAAGTCTTTACAGTGGTCACCTGTGTGGATTTTAAAATCCTTTTATTAGTTTGTGAGGCACTACATGGCCTTGCACCAGACTACCTCTCAGAATTACTTTTGGTTTATGAACCAGGAAGGTCTTCCAGTTCTTAACTTTTAGCTGTTCCACAAAGCAATTATGTTTTATAATGTATGGCTTTATTATTTATACTTTACTTTATTTATTATCATTATTATTATTATTATTATTGATTTAATTGATTGATAATTTGGTTTATCAACATTTTACAGTTGATCGTTATGATGTATCCTATTTTGTTTAGTACTTCATTTATATTTGATTTTGATTTTATGTATTATCTTTTATTTATTCCCCATTTATTATCTCAACTAACGTTTTTATTTTTATTTTGTCTTTTTAGTTGTTTTGTTTTCCAAATCCATTTTTAATAACCTACATTTTATTAGTTGCTTGTAAATGATTGATTGATTGATTGATTGATTGATTGATGAAGACTAGTATAGCTATTATATATTTGAGTATGATTTGATAAAAGGTGACTGATCTCTAAAGTAAAAAGGAGAGTAAAATGATGATATGGAAATAGTGTGATTGTCTTCCATGATAACATATTACTGGATATGATAACTCCACTCTACAGGTATTAAAGGTGGATCTGGCCTATGATGAACTGGATGTGTGGCATGTCTTCCTCTCCAAGCTATCATACACTTTCATAAAGGCTATTGTGTCAGCTTGTGAAAATTGAGGCCACATAAATAGGGTGAAGTCAGTAAAGGTCAAGCTTTTCTCTGAATGGGATTAAATCCTGTCATCTCAACTAGTCTCTTAATAGCATTATGTGACAGAATTACATAGAAAATTGGGCCACATTATGCAACTGTAAGAATGCAGTCATGATAACATTCAAACATTAAACAAATATATATAATAAAAGTGAATAAGTGAGTGAATAAGTGTGCTGTGTGAAGTCACTTTATCAACATTTGTCTGCTTTGTCCTTGGTCTGATCTGGCTAATACTGCTTGTTTCTTCTCTTCCTACAGGGGGCATCTTTGAGACGCTTGAGAATGACCCCATTAGTGTTGAGGAACTGGCCTTTAAATTTGCTGTAACCAACATAAACAGGAACCGGACCTTAATGCCAAACACCACATTGACCTATGACATCCAGAGAATAAATTTGTTCGACAGTTTTGAGGCGTCAAGAAGAGGTACTGTTGTTCTCATTTAATATTTAAAGCCTTTTATATAGAGTAATCAATAAAGAGATTGCTGTTGAAACAAGTTGGTAACTTTCCATCTCTTCTTTGTGTTTCATTACTGCAGCCTGTGACCAGTTGGCATTGGGTGTTGGGGCCGTGTTTGGTCCCTCTCACAGCTCATCTGTCAGTGCGGTCCAGTCTATTTGTAATGCCCTTGAAGTCCCTCACATCCAGACACGCTGGAAACATCCGTCAGTGGACAACAAAGACAGCTTCTACATTAATCTTTATCCTGAATACGCCTCCATAAGCCGAGCTGTGCTGGACATAGTGCAGTTCTACAAGTGGAAAACGGTCACTGTTGTCTATGAGGATGCAACTGGTGAGTGAAAATGAGATTTGATGACAGGAGACATATAGTATCAACACCAGAAGGAAATTAAGAAATCAGAGCAGCAGTGAAGTATAAAGTTACATCAGCAACATATGTTAGCAGTGATTAACTCAATATGTATGTATGTACATTAGCAGGTCACCCGATATCTTTCCAGCAATCAGAGCACAATACACAATCACTGTAGTCATCAGTTCCTCAGATCCTTTACTTCAGCAAAAGTGCCAATATAGTAATGCAAGAATACTCCGTTACAAGAAACAACAAAACAATAACAAAAGTCCTGCATGAAAAATCCTACTGAAGTACATAAGTAAGCAAACACAGCAACATGTAGTTCAAGTATTGCAGTTAAAGTAGTGATTTGTTCCCTCTGACTGATATATTATTATATATGACATCATTAGATTATTAAAAGTGAAGCAGCAGTGTTAGAGCAGCATGTTACTGTTGTAGCTGCTGGAGGTGGAGCTAGTTTACACTACTTTATATACAGTTAGCTAGTTTAATCCAGTGGCTCCCAACCTAAGGGTCAAGTGCCAGATTAATTTGAGTGGTTGTGAGATGAAAAAAGAAAAAGTTCTGATACACAAGTCTGTATTCAGTTTTTGGACTTTTTTCCCAAATCTTAGATTTTTGGTGAAATACTAGATCATTTGAACATGGAGAAATCACTATTTGGTAGAGCTATTAACAACTTGTAGACATCTGAAATGTGACCCTGAATACACACTGCTTTTTGTAAGATGTCAAAAATACAAAAAGGTTGGAAACCACTGGTTTCATCTTTAACAATGTATTGTACTTTAAAAGCTTGTTATATTATCCAATGTGTCAAATCTCTATGTGAAAAGTAACTAAAGCTGTCAAATAAATGTAGTTGAGTAGAAAGTACAATATTTCCCTCTGAACTGTAGTGGAGTGGAAGTATAAAGTAGAATCAAATTGAAAAACTCAAGTAAAGTACAGTTACATCAAAATTGTACTTAAGTACAGTACTTGAGTAACTGTACTTAGTTACTTTCCACCACTGGTAGTCATGCACATAAAACAGAAGAAATTAACTTGAAGTGTAAAAATATACTTTGGGTTGCACTTAGGCCTGAAATGTAGCAGGAAGCCAATTGAGATAGCCATATGAGAATATGTATAAAATGTGGCAAGGTACACCAGCTAAAACTAATGCGGTCTAATAAAAACTGCTTTGCAATAAATCCTTCATAAATCCTTTCAACTTTTGTTAAACTGTTTTATAGAGGTGATGATTTAACCTGATTTTGAAGGCTGTTTGCACTGCTGCAGGATTTTAGGCTATTGCATTACACAGAGGTGTATTTCTAATATTTGGTGTGTGCTATTTATATATCAAAGAGGTAGACATACTTAATTAAAGATAGCAACTGAGTGTCCATACATGTGTACAGTACAGTTGTTTGACTGTGTGTGTGTGTATGTGTGTTTATATGTCTCAAAGTGCTGTTGAAGTATTTCCAGCTTGTAGGAAGACAGGGCTCCTGTGGTATTAGAGTTAAAGTTAAGAGTGAATGGGTTTGAGTTCGTTATAAATAATGCTATGGATGAGGTTAATTAGTTATGTCTGGACACTGAGGAACCTGAAAAGAAAGCCAGCAACTACAGATCCCATGAGTGGTAGACAGAGCCATCAGCCTCCTTACACCTGACCTGTCAGATCTCAACAACAGAGCCATCACAAGCGTAGCACTCACCAAAGTTAATGACTGCAATCAATCATCTCCTCAATCTACTCTTCTCATTACTTCCATCTGGCAGCACATACAGACCTTTCAAATGGAAGCAGCCTTGCCTCAGCAGGAGTTTGGTCCTTTTTTCATAGCAGACTAAAAATAAAATACCCTGCTGAACACTTAGTGTACCTGTATGTGTGAATATATATGTGGATGTGTGTACGCACATGTATATATTTGAGCATATGTATGTATTTTCATGTGAGACACGTTGGAAACAAATGTCCCTGCTATACATGCAAATTTAGAATTGAATCTCTTCAGTTAAAGTGTCTCTTTGTCACCTCTCTCAAATACAAATTTTTCTGTCAGAGTCTTTAATAATGTTTACAACCTTCAGTTGGCAGCTCGTTGGTTTTCTTGGACCATCATTTGGTGTTATTGTTAAAGGTCACATATCTTTGCTTTCATGGTGATGGTGATGTCTAAATGTTACTTTTTGTGATGTTTTTTAATAATAATACAAAATAGTTAAAACACTATTTGTCGATTTATCATACAGTCATTCGACACAAAGTTTACCATCTGCAATCTAATAATTGTTTAAGTTAATTATTGTAAGTAAACATTTAATGCCAAATTCGACTTAATCTCGAAACAAACACAAGACATCATCATGTGATAAATAATACTATACTCACACCGTATGCCAAAGTTAGGCCTCAATGTCAGATGGCTGCAGAGAAAATCATCACATTGCTACTTGTCGAGCTGCAACCATTTATCAGTTAGTTGCCAACTATTAAATTAATTGTTAGTTATTTTGATAATCAATGAATTGTTCTGAGTTATTTTTTAGTAAGAAAAGATCCAAATTATTTGATTTCATCTTCTTAAATGTAATTATTTTCTTGTTTCTTTAGTCCTCTGTGATAATAAACTAAATATCTTTGGGCTGTGGACAAAACAACATGTTTAAAGATGTCACCTTGGGTTCAGGGGAAGAGTTATCAACATTTTTCACAATTTCTGACATTTTATGGACCAAACAACTAATTGATTAATTGAGAAAGTAATCAACAGATTAATCAATAATGAAAATAATCATTAGTTGCAGCTCTAGTTTATCTGTAGTTACAGTAAGAGAATATCATCACAACTACTTGAACTAATTTAGATAAATACATGTGACAGACTCTCACAGAGCAATTATGACAACCGCTAATCAAGAGTATCAAATGGAGAGGAATGATTGTTTTTTAAACATCACAAGTCACACTGCAGAGAGGTAATGATGTATTGTATGCGCCTTACCTTCAGAGGAGAATACTTTTCTGACTGTGTTTTCAAACTGATGCATGACTCCTCTCAGCAGGTCAAACATCACTGCAACCTCTGCTCTGCTCGTGAATGGCAGTACGTCCAGGCACATAATTAACAGGCTGGTTGTTCATTAGATGATGATGCAACAGGTCATTTGGAAAGAAGAATCTGAATAAATATTACACCTCTGCTGCAGACACTGCTACTTTCATTGTAGCTTCCAAACTCTTCCACCATTTCTGTCTGCATTGAGCTATTACTCTGGTTTCTCGTCCGGGTCTTCCCTCAGTTTTGTTTGGTGTCACTCACAATGCGATGATGTCATCCACCAACTTAGCCAGCTTCGTTGTTGACAGTGTTGGCGGATGCAAATTATGTTTGGCTCAAAACACAGACCACTCCACACAGTAATGACCTCTCAAAGCAGACATATTGGGACATGATTTATGGATGTCTCGCTTCAACATGCAAAAACCATGAGCCAAAATGTTAAATATGGGTGCAACTACGGGGGTATTTCAGTCTTACTTGAAAGTTTTGTTCTGATAATCTTTGGCTGGAAACTTTAGAATTCTATTATTTCTGCTTTGTCTAGCAAAATAAATTAGATTTTGATTTTCTATTTAAGGAACACACTCTGATAGGAGACTACAGTCACAGAAGTAAATGTGATTTTGTTCAGACACCATCAAAAAGTGATTATATTTTAATTCAACACTCTTTCTTTCACTCATAACCCATCTTATATATATATCTTATATGACTAAAATAGAGAGAAATTATATTGTTTGGTCTAATACAAGTATTCTTGTCTTTTCATTCAAGGGCTGATTCGTTTGCAAGAGTTGATCAAAGCTCCATCCAGATACAGTATTAAAATCAAGATCCGCCAGCTGCCAACAGGAAGTAAAGACGCCCGTCCTCTGTTGAAGGAGATGAAGAAGGGGAAAGAGTTCTATGTCATCTTTGACTGTTCTTACCAAACATCAGCTGACGTTCTAAAGCAGGTGAATTACACAAAGACTTTCTTGTATGTTGTATCCACACTGGACAGAAGCCATTATCCTCAGAGCTTAGTTAACTTAACACCTAAAATACAATAGCCAGAAATTATATTTGATATTTCAATGGAGCATACTCCCTGTGCTATTTAAGCTTTTCTGCATTGCTTTTGGTTTAATATTCACTATGTGCAAGATTAGTCGAATTCTATCCCCTTCAGAAATCCTATGTTCATTTCCAAATCCAAGCAGAGCCTATTTCAGAGCTAGACATACACATTTAGAAACCAAAAGCTGCACAGAAGATTAATTGGAAACACTACGCCAACATGAGCAAATTGTGACATACACTCACTCGCATAGTTGTTAATGCAAAGCATGCAAACAATATAAAATGAGGCAATTAAGAAAATGGATGAAATGTGTAATTAGTCTCAAGGTATGGAGTAGAAATAAGTTTGGGTGTTGTTAAGGGAAGAAAAGATTATTTATGCTGGCTAGAAACAAAACTGGTGTTAATGTTAAGTTGGTGGGAAAGCTGAACCATATCCTGTCTCTTGTCCCGTTTAGATCCTGTCCATGGGGATGATGACTGAATATTACCACTTCTTCTTCACCACGCTGGTAAGAAACATAGTTGTCAAGCCCACTTTTCAAAATGTATCTAATCTCAGTGACACATAAAGGTTGTTTTATTTTAAGTATGAGCACAGGATCTTTGAATCTAGTGGTTTATTGTTTAAAACTCGACTGCAAAATCTGATGATAATTACACACTGTTTTGCTGTGTCAATTAAGTGTCCTCTCTTAACCTTCGTAAGTTTAGTGATTCTGTCATGCAAAGATTATGCAGATGAACTCAAACATCTGTGCTTTGTTTTATAATAAGATTGCTGGATGTTTTCAGTGCCCTTGGTATAATTCCATTCCATTTACCCTTGCTGAGTAACCCTGTACTTTTTGGTATTTAAATGAAAATCACAATAATTCTGCACTGATAATATTGTTGGTATGTCTCTGCAGGATCTCTTTGCCCTCGACCTTGAGCCGTACCGCTACAGTGGGGTCAACATGACGGGGTTCAGACTGCTAAACATAGACAGTCCTCAGGTGGCCTCAGTGGTGGAAAGGTGGGCCATGGAGCGACTGCAGGCCCCATCCAAAGCTGAGACTGGAATGATGGAGGGAATGATGACAGTGAGTTCACTTTCCATTCACTTCCTCTTTTCATTTTTGATGTTAACAAGTACAAGTGGTATGTTTCTCAGTAGGGACACCCATGTACACAATGTCCTCTCTGGTAGAATTGTGACAGTACTGCACACTACAAGCAACATGCTGAACAAGTCACTGAACGCTCATTTATTTTGAGCATGGCTATCATAAATGGAAAATATTTGGATCGTCTGTAAGCTTGTTAACAAAGAAATGTTGGCTGAAAACAACAGCCCATTTGATTTCCACATTTCGTTATGTACCTGTTTTTTTGATTACAGTCATTAAAGCTTCCGGGCTCTTTACATTTTTTGGAAGGGTAAAGGAATAAACATAATTTCCATCCAAATCATTCGACAATCAGAGGGAAATGAATCAATGGAAGTTAATCTGTTATTTTATTTACATAATTTCATCATTTTCTGTCGAACATGGCCAAAAACTATGCTCTGAGAGAATATATGTGAATACATAAAAACACACAGATTTAATCGGAGCCCCTCATAGCCCACACTTGAGTCCGAATACAGCGATCCACCATGTTGCTTTCTGATTGTGTGTACAATCAGAAAGGTACTTTGAATAAAATTGCTTGCCAAATTGTCCTTACTGTGGCTGATTGTGGTTAGTTTGATTGCTCTCTGTGTAGTTTGTTAAACTAGGGCTGCATTTTTTAGTACACTTTGAGAAACCATATGATGCCTGTGCATCAATAGACAAGAGGTGATTTGTGATCCCTGGTGATGATGATGGGCATGTGTCTCTTTCAGACTGAAGCAGCTCTGATGTACGATGCTGTCTACATGGTGGCTGCTGCTTTGCAACGCACCTCCCAGATCACTGTCAGCTCCCTTCAGTGCCACCGACACAAACCATGGCGCTTTGGATCACGCTTCATGAACATGCTCAAAGACGTGAGTTTGGTTTATGAGTGTGTGACACACACCCTCTCGTCCTCCATCCATCCATCCGTTTCACAGCCTGCTGCTTCTGTTTAATTTCCTTGGTTGCATAAGCAGAAACAATAGAGTTAAAAATCATATGATGAACGAGGAATAATTTTTCTCAGGAGAAAGGGATTGACGTCATAAGCTGCATGTTGGAGGTTTCTTAGACTTGTGAGTTGTCAGATGATTACTGATGAGAGCTGCAGCTTTTTACCTGAACATTTATTACAAACAGAATAAGCTCATAAACATACGTTTAATACAAGTGTTATTCAAAATTAACAAAAACATTAGTTTCTGTAAAAAGTGTTGATCTGACAGCAGATGGGACAAGAACACAAGATGTAAAACATGCAGAGGTAATTGCTAAAGTTTAACTGTGGAAGCTGGAGCTTTCTCAACTCTGCCAAGATATGTTAATATGAATTTAATAACCGACTCCCTTGTCATATTGCACTCTCTAATTAGATGTTTATTTGACAAATGAGCTTTTCAATTGCACATGGGAACAGAATATTGAAGGACACAGGCAAAGCCAAAGAGCTCACAGAGCACAGTTTAAGTAAGTGAACTATTTCGCTGTACAGCCTTTGCAGATATTGTCTGTAATTAAACACCCTGAGGTATAAAATGTTGGTCTTTAGGGATTAACAATGCACTCTTACACTTGATGAACATGGCATCCTATATGATATGATATGATATGATATATTTTTATTATTGTGTCCAGCCCAAATGGGCTTATAAGACACCACAAAAAGAAAAACAAAGAGGCACAGACCAGATACCAGATACAGGTAATGCTAAACAAATAAACCATCCTGACGTTTTTTTCAAGCTTTAGAGACAAAAATTGCCAACTTATAAACATTAAAAATAAACAACCACTCCATTGTGTAATCGTCACAATCGAGTGGTCCCTTTCATCATAGTAAGGACAATACAGAAGTAGATATGACTCATTTTCAACTTCTCCAAGTTCAGACAATTCACATAACCTGAATATTTTTAAATCTGCCAACTTTAAGGTTCAAGGGAAGGGTTGCTGTTCTCAACTGTGCTACTAAGAACCTTTGACTTCTTGTTAAGTTTGCTGTAATGTAGGATTCAGGACCATAACTGTACTTGATTTGAATATATGTTCGTAGTTTGGGTTTTAACAAAATATCATTTACCATCACCACTTTGCCTCAAATACAGCAAGTAGCTTTGTTCTAATTGTGGGTATACAACATGATACATTATTACTATACATATATTGTAACCTAGCTTCTTGAAAAGTAGCACATATTTCTTTAGCCCATGGAGAGCTGTGTGATTTACTCCAACGAAAAACCTTCTTATTGACCCTGTTTTCTGACATATTAAGCAAACGATTCCATAATCTGATCATGTCACATTTTCGCCTTATTGAACCAGGATATATTCTTTGATATCATGAGCCAAATCATTAACATAAATTGCAAATAGAGTAGGAGAAAGAATGTCACTCTGTTTAACACCAAAAGGAGTACTAAACCAATCAGTCTGCATATTATTTACTTCTATACAAGCAACTTATATCTTGTTCTTTTTATTATAGTGCATTCAATTTCAAAGGACCACACTGGTGGTTTTTCATTGTTTTCCTACATGTCATATATGCTCCAAAACTACATTTACTACGTCTAAAGTGCAAAACAAAGTTTGTCAAAACAGGATGGCAGAACACTGGGGCAAACTGGCAGGGAACGGAGGTGTATATGATGATTAGCAGAATTAGCAGCAGGTTTTTGGGCAGATGGAAATCAGGTGAATTGGAAATGGCAGGAAGAGCCAAAGACAACCACTGGAGGGTGAGGGAAAGGCAGTGTCGGAAGTGACAGGAGAGATTAGTGGCAGACAAACAATGAAACTTATATTAAGAACTTGTGGAAGCCACTAAGATTAGTTTCCATTCATTTTATTACTGCATGAAAATCAACTTGGGAGACTTGACTCTTTCCTGAATCTGTTACAGTGAGCAGCTTGTCTATCTTTTCTTCTGTCAGCTATCATCGTTTGGCAATTCTGTTGAACATGAGCAAACCTTTGAGGTCTTGTGTTTGACTTGTGACTCAAGTAACAAAATACTAGCTTTAGTTACTGTGCTCTAAATTAGAAAAGAGATTGGATCACTCTGCCAGCAGTGGAGGACTTTGCTGTGTCTGTTAGTAGTTCAAGAGTCTGTCACATTGCTGACCTTGCAGCGACTCGTTATATGTAGAATATAACATTGATTCTGTTGCTTTGCATCTTTTCTTTGGGGAAGAATGCCTTCTTTTGACACATTTCAAGACATCATGGGTCAGCAAAGCCATTGAGACTAATTTCATTGCAACACCATCAAGGGTAGGATGGCTTACAAGGAGCTGTCTCTACATCTACACAGGTTCCAATCATTTGGCAGTATGTGCTCAAATTTTAAGCGTTGCTTGATTGTTTCTCTTGTTTTAATTTGTGCTGTCTCTCATCTGCCAATCAAATCAATGCGCATTACCACACAATGATTATTTACATATACATATTTTACAATTTAATCATATATGATGTTCACTGTGGTTGATCATTTATCACAAATAATTAACAAGACTCTGCAAGTTGGTTTTGATATTGTACATCAACCTGTGGCTGCCTGGATGGTGGAAGAAAAAATCTGAAATATCAAATGACGCATATAGTTTATACAATTTAAGTTAAATGCTTTAAAACATGCAAAAAATTGATACAGTCCTTCAGGATTGCATCTTAAATTGTAGCTGTAAAGTATTATCTGAAGTGCCCTTGAGCAAGACACTGAATCCAGGGTTGCTGCTCTGTAACTACTCTGTGCCTTCATTCAAAAATACAGTTTCCCTGCAGGAATTACTGCTGTATCCCATGTTAAATACAAAAGTCTTGCAGATAGAAGTTTTAGGAAGTGCTCACGATACAGGAAAATTAGGTTCAGCTTGGTGCACTTTGACTGTTTTCCTAAAAATGTACAGATGCACATGTTTAGAGTTTGTGACGTTAGTGTATATAGGCCAGAGGGAGAGGTGGAAAGAGCAAATGAAGTTTTTCTCGCTATGGTGCTGATAGTCTGTCCAGTATGGATGTTCAGTGATGTTTCAGTGGTGTGTTAACATCTCATTCTTATCCTCTATATCATCTGGATTCTCCAATTAAATGTCATCACTACATGTACAGTAATGACACCAACACATGGTCAAGACAGAGGCACTTTTGATTGCTGGGGATTTAAAAAGCGACTTAATGACAGAAGTCAATCTGGATTTAGGGGTCAAGTAGGTCTCACAGATGTGTGCAATAAGACTGAAGCGGTCTAATCAAAGAGCGACCTCACCAAATGATACCCTGTAACCTTCTATAGACGTTACAGATATTTGTATTAGAAATAGATGTCAGAAACTTAACGAAGGAAATAACGTTCCTCGTCATGCCACAAGGTTTAATCTTAAATCTTACAATTGTGTGTGTGTGCATTGTCTTATGGGATGCTACCTTGTCAATAATGTACAAATTGTCTTTTTCAAAGCCAGTGGTGATTGTATTTTTAACTTAATCATAATGAAAAGCTTGTGAAACAGTGCAGTACGATGATGATGAAGTAATTCCCTTCAGTAGCCAATGCTCTTTTTTAATAGGTTTTTTTGGATTCATAAAAAAAATTCATTAACAATCTGAGTGATGTAAGCTTTTGTTTGACTGAAACAACAAGATGATGAAACACAAAGGCTCAGTGTTGTTTGGCATCTCTTAATATAACTGTAATTGGTTTCAGATCCAGGCCCAGTTGTAGCATTGAACTGAATTAACTAGACATATTTCAGCTAAAACAGCCATGCTTAAGAGCAATGAATTACTGAATCATAGCACAGTTCTGTAACGACCTCAGAGAGGAAGGAGGACTCAAACGCTTAACTCGAAGGGAATTTATTAAACAAAAAACGCTCTCAAGGAGGATGATAAAGGGGAACAAAAAACGCTCACTTGGAGGACAGAATGAAACAAGGCTTCTCGGGCTGCATGACAGTGACGCTGACAGGACAAAACAAACTGACACAGGACAAGGACTATTTGAACATGAGGTAAGGGGACACAGGTGGAACCAATCAGGGGCGGACAATCACAATCACAGCGGAGGGAAGGCACACAAAGGGAGGAAGTCAGGATCTGAAACAAGAGGGAAAAGGTGAGTACAAAATAAAACAGGAAGTGCATGACAGGACGGGACATGAGTGACTTGACTAAATTAAAACATAAAGGACCAACACATGACACAAGACAAGACATTAACAAATTTGACGAGACATAACAAGTTCATCTAAAGACCTAATCAAACCTTTCCCTTTTACCTCAAAAGCCAGTTTTTATATGATTTGCGGTAGTTTGCAGCTTTTGAAAGTGCCATGTGCTCACTGGCATTTGGTTTGTGTCACTCCAAATGCTCCCAATAATTTCTAGCTTTGAGAACACACACACATGAAGGTGCAGGCCAGTGTAAGCTTCAATTCAATTCCGTCAAAAATAAACAACTCACACAGCCCCTCTATTATATACCATGCTTTATTTCCCAAATGTATTTGACTTCTTCTCCTAAATACACAGGAAAAACCCAAACGAAATGTCTCTTTTCAAACACAATAACACTGTTACTCACAACAATATATAGGCTTTGTTGTGATCAGTTTCACTACAAAGCTGTCTCATCTTTGTGCTGAGGTAAGAAGCTGTATAAAACAAGTTGTTTGGATTATCACAAGTAACCACCGTGAATAATATGAATACACAGCATGCTTAGTTTCCACAGTGAAACAGATGTGGTTGTGCTTTAAGTCTTGTCAGTATCATCACATAAGAAGGTTTGATATACAGTATGAAGACACTTAGTTTTAAGTGAACTGCCCCTTTAATTATACTTTCAAAACAGCCAGAAATTATTAGATATTAGATATCTGCACAGTTTCAGTAATTGTATTGATTTGTAGATACCTTTATGTCACCCTCTTATAAAAGAGCATCCTTTGTGAATGCAAAATCAAGATGCAGCTCATTTCACTAAGCCCTCTATAACACAGATTTAACATGACTGTTATTCAACTGAGCTCACTTCATTATCAAGTGCATTCAAATATCTCTGAGCTCTTCTGTCCACCCGCTGCTCTCTGCTCAGAGAGAGCCCATGCCTGCCTGCTCCATTCACATCACCATCCACCATGTTACATACTCAGAGACACTTAATATTTCCAGGATCCTGCCAATGCAAAAATGTCCATTAAGATGCAGTAATCCTTTGTCAGTGTTCTTTACTTAATTGAGCACTCATCAATTATTAATTTTTTAAAGATTTGTTTTCATTTTTTCCAGGCTTCTGCTTGATTTTGCATTTATATATATGCCAGTAAGAAACTGAGAGATTCATTGGTTGTGTTTTCTGCCCTTTCTTCGCCGCAGGCACAATGGAATGGCTTGACGGGACAAATAATTATAAACAAGACGGACGGCCTACGGAAAGAATTTGACTTAGATGTCATCAGCCTAAAGGAGGATGGCTTGGAGAAGGTGAACTATCTGACCCATGTCGGTACAGTCAGTACATGCTGTTATGATAGACTTTCTAGCAGAACTGAACAGAGTAGGAAACATATGGACAAACAAGGCCACTGCTAATCACTGTAAGTTTATTATTCTAAAGTTTCAGAAAGATAACTTGTGTGTAAAACAACAGATGGTATGGTTCACTGCAAATACAGAAATCTTGAAGTTTTGTGTCCTAATTATAGCTTTAAGAGAAACTTTTTGAACTGTTTTGACACACAGCTCTTGGAAATAGTTGTATGTGTCATTTTGAGCTAAAAAGTTGTGGATGCCTCTTTAATCACATAGACAATGCTGCTTTATATTTTGGCAGGTCATTAACAGGTCTGTTATATGTCTAGGAAAGATATCTTTGCTACAAAGAAATTCAATTAAACACAGTTGGAAGTAGAAGTAAAAGCAGAGTAAACTGCAATAAAATATACTTGTGCCAAACTTAAGACAAACATGATTAAGTGCTGAAGGCTCCAATAATCAAGGGAAAATAACAACAAAAACATTACAATGAAGAACCACTAGAATAAATAGTTAAAACACAAGGTAAAAAAGAAATACATTTTGCTTCTATAGCATCTGTGCAATGTTGCTACGTCTTGTTCATCTGAGTGATGGCTGCTGAACAAAGCTATTTTTGTACCGCTTTGTTCTACATCTTGGGACTATAAACCTCAGTCCAGAGGGAAGAAGCTGGAAATCACTGTGCAAAGGGTGGAAGTCGTCATTTAAAATCAAGCTGGTTATCCGCTCTAACTGTTTGGTGCACAGGGACGCTGGGTTAAATTGTGACTCACCGATCGGCCTATTAGACCATTTAACAATTTGATTCAGAGAGTTTCTGTTCTTTAAAGATAGGTTTCCAAACCATGACAACAAAGAAGAAGATCAAATTGATTCAGTAAAAGCATGATAGAAGGTAATCATTTTGTCAATATGAAAATAGGACTGTTTCCTCTCCATCTTCACAGTTTGCTCCAAAGTTTGAGTCAATAATTGTCCCAAGATAGGATTGTGCACATTCCACCTTCTGACCATTAATGGATATAACTTCATGTGTGTGGGAATATCTTTTAAAATCAATTATCATGTCTTTGGTTTTAGATATGTTTAATTGAAGGTAGGACTACTCATCATTAAAATTGCTGTGAGAGCAACTGGCTGAGTTAGTATAGAGCATAAGTATTGTTGTCATATTTTCCCTTACGTTCAGTGCTATGCAATTAAAATGCTTTCTCTTTATTATTTCTGCAAGACAATCGCGGGCAACAGTCGCCTGAATAAAGTGTGGAAAAAGGTCTGTACTTTAGCTGCCCCCGCAGACTAAAGGAATAGTAACACTGTTTACTAATTTACTCTACTTGCTGCCCCCTGTAATGTCTCATCTTTTCATGAAAATAAGTTTAGATATGGAAAGAAAGAAATGTGTCAACATTTCTGTTTAAGACATGGCATTTCAAGTTTTAGACATAATGTTTTGTGTTCCTTTCCCTCTCCCACTCTCTCCGTCTTTGTTCCTTCTTTTGTTGTATTTTTTCTGCTTCCTAGTCCTTGTTTCTTTTCCCTTTTTTTACATTCCCTAGCTTCATCATGTAAAGGTGACGCAGGCAACTAAGGATCTTTGATATTCTTGTCCAATCAGCACTGTGAGATTGTCACCTGCATATTTGATCTTATCTATAGATTGGTGTGTGGAACTCCCAAACAGGCCTTAATTTAACAGACAGCAACAAGGACTCATCCACAAATGTCACTGACTCGATGGCCAACAGGACACTCATTGTCACTACTATTCTGGTAAGAATATCTGTAATTATTATCAGGCAGCATTTGATCAGGAAACTCTCTGTAAAACTAATGAAGTCTGCACTATTGTGTACTGTGTGATTTTCAGGAAAATCCATATGTCATGTACAAGAAATCTGATAAGCCGCTGTATGGAAATGATCGCTTTGAGGGATACTGCCTGGACCTGCTCAAAGAGCTCTCCAATATTTTGGGCTTTTCCTACGAGGTAAAGCTGGTGTCTGATGGTAAATATGGAGCTCAAAATGACAAAGGAGAGTGGAACGGCATGGTGCGAGAACTTATTGATCACGTAAGTATGATCATATTGAATGAATCATATCAAATGATCAGCAGTATCATCTGTCTTTGACTGTGGCTCTACATGGTGTTTCTGCTCCGTGCCAGGTGGCTGACCTTGCTGTGGCCCCTCTCACAATCACTTATGTGAGGGAAAAGGTGATAGATTTCTCCAAGCCTTTCATGACACTGGGGATCAGCATCCTCTACCACAAACCCAATGGCACCAATCCAGGAGTGTTTTCCTTCCTCAATCCACTCTCTCCTGATATCTGGATGTATGTGCTGCTGGCATGCCTTGGTGTCAGCTGTGTGCTTTTTGTCATTGCCAGGTAAGTTGTTGGAAAAAGTGAAACTATTTGGCTCCAAAAGATTTAGATATTTTGTTAAAAAAAAAAAAAAAACAGCAGCAAAAATGAAGTTACTTGTTAACTTGTTCCCTTGTCTAGGTTGAGTAGATATAACTCAGTTTACATAGTGTAAGCACAAAGCGAAACCAAACCATCTTGTTTGGCCCACAGCACTGAGTATGGCTGTTGCCACAGACATAAAATGTCTAACTATAAAGGAAGAAGTTTTGTATGTCAGTATGCATGTATGTCTGTATTTCGATTTTCCCAACAACCTTTCATCCACTTGGCTGGTGTGTTGTTTGAGGACCCAAGGAAGTGTAGTGTCGAGTGTGAAGTTATTTGGATGAGAAATGCTAAAGATATCATTTAAAGAAAACATTTAGCAAATTGTGACCTTTCCAAAATGGTGGCCGTGCAGACAAAACCTTTCACATACAGCAGCCAGTCAGAAATTGTGTTGTCTAAAAATGTGAAAACAATCCAAGAAAGCTAAAAGGTCTCTTAAAGGCAAAATATTTCTTTTGCAAAACTGACTTTTTAAATTCTTAACCTTCAGGTTCACTCCCTATGAATGGTACAACCCTCACCCCTGCAATCCGGACTCAGATGTAGTTGAAAACAACTTCACTCTGATAAATAGTGTCTGGTTTGGAGTTGGAGCACTCATGCAGCAAGGTATTCTCACTA
This sequence comes from Scomber scombrus, assembly GCF_963691925.1. NCBI lineage: Eukaryota > Metazoa > Chordata > Actinopteri > Scombriformes > Scombridae > Scomber > Scomber scombrus. The sequence goes on from NC_084974.1 coordinate 20,863,724, forward strand.
AAATTACTATGTTACAGTTGATTTCATACCTGATGGATGATTCAGTTTAGTAGAGCTGCTTCGACCATCACATCAAATTATACACAGAATAATGTTTATACTGCCTGAAAAAACAAAACAAACAAACTAAAAAAATCATAATGTACCTCGTGTTAATACCTTACAGGATCTGAACTGATGCCTAAGGCCCTCTCTACAAGGATCGTCGGTGGAATATGGTGGTTCTTTACATTGATCATTATCTCTTCATACACTGCCAACTTGGCTGCCTTTCTCACTGTGGAGAGAATGGACTCACCAATAGACTCTGCAGATGACTTGGCCAAGCAAACCAAAATAGAGTACGGTGCTGTGAGAGATGGCTCCACCATGACCTTTTTTAAGGTAACCTTCATACAATCCTTAGATGCAGCAAATCCTCTTACCACTGACCAGTGAGTGGGGAACGAACTGCACAGCAATGAGGGCGGGATACAAACAAGAAAACCACTTTTGATTTTAATTAGCCTGACAAGTTTTACCCTGTAGCCTTCAATCCTCAGTCATTATAGTAATATGACGTGTTGTTTGAAGGGAAGGCAGTTGAGGAAAATAACAGCAATTTGAAGCTTAGGATCTTAAAATCTTCCTCATACATGCAGCTGAACAAAAGCCTGTGGGAAATTTTGCCATAAAGATTTCAATGATTTATTGTTTTGCCTGTAGGGCAGCAACCAGTATATCTGAATATACAGGAGAAATTGAATGAACTTTGGTAGATTTGTACACTGTTGTCACATCCCACCCCATCCCATCCCTTTCTCTAACATGCATCAGAATGATTGCTCCAGTCAGCAGATAGTCTCCAAATACTTTTTAATTTGAAATATTGGAAACAAGTGTCAGCCATTGACCATATATCAGCATTATCTGTGTCATTTGCTGTGTGGAGCATCAAGAGGTATTGCTTCAAACCTCTATAAATCCTAATTGTCATTCAACAGAAATCTAAGATCTCAACTTACGAGAAAATGTGGGCATTCATGAGCAGCAGGAAAAACACGGCCTTGGTGAAAAACAACCGGGAGGGGATTCAGAGGGTCCTTACTACAGATTACGCTCTTCTGATGGAGTCGACCAGCATCGAGTACATCAGCCAGCGTAACTGCAACCTCACACAGATCGGAGGCTTGATAGATTCGAAGGGCTATGGTGTGGGAACCCCTATTGGTAAGACATATGATTAACAAACTACACAACAACAATGATAGCCAATAACGCAGTAACATGCTTTGGTTAAGGAAGGTTATGTTTCAAATAATGACAGTAATAATGTTGTTCTTTTTTTTTATCCTGCTGCTTTACTCTGTAGGCTCTCCTTACAGAGACAAAGTCACCATCGCCATCTTGCAGCTTCAGGAGGAAGGCAAGCTGCACATGATGAAAGAGAAATGGTGGAGGGGAAATGGCTGTCCAGAGGAGGACAGCAAGGAGGCCAGTGCCCTGGGTGTGGAGAACATAGGGGGCATCTTTATTGTGTTGGCAGCAGGACTAGTCCTCTCAGTTTTTGTAGCGATTGGAGAGTTTATTTACAAATCCAGAAAAAACTTGGACATTGAGGAGGTGAGTGTCGGCCAGTGTGAATGGCACAACAAGTATTAACTCACTAGGGGTTGTGATCAAAGACTGTCATGAACCTAATACACATTTGCGTTGTAATTGTTGTCTTCAGAGGACTACGGTAATCACGGGGCCAACAAAAATTTGAAGCCGGAATGTTTTGAACTGCATTGTTACAATCAAGACACATTACTTTTTATTGCAGTGAGTTTAGTGTTTTCAGTAGTTTTGATGTAGAGCACATGAACATTTTAGTCTTAATTGGAAGAATACGTTTGAAACCCTTTTTATGATGACAGATGGTCGTCGACGTCTGACATCGTGACACTTGACCATCTTGGCCTTTCTGTTTTTTGCAAAAAAAAAATTTGTAACATTATTTTGTGTAAAGAAAATGTCATTGTCATGCTATGATATTGTGGGTAAGTGATAGTAAGTGGTATCTTTGGAGGCATGTTTGTCATGTCACTTTCAACAATCGCAGTAGGTTTGAGAGTATTCTGTTATAAAATGTTTGGGATTTTCATATTTATAGCGCACAGGAACTTTGACATAAAAGCACCACTTCTTACCAATTTCGTATGTACTCATGTATTTCAAGACATCTTTTGATTTTATTAATGACTGACTGTTGTTTCCGATTTGTTTATGAATGAGTGCTCCCTCAAGATTTGATTCATCCAGTTGCTTCATGTCTACACTTCTTTTTCTTTCTATTATATGAATTTCATGAACATGCATGTATAAGTTTTGTCATGTCAGAACTGTCTCAGAATGACTAAAGTTATGTCAGAACATTACAATTTTTAACCCTTTTATTTCTGGTTGTTTGGTTTTGGTGTGTACTCTACTTTCTCTGCATGCACAGCCTTTTCTTTTATGGGATGCTGACATCATAACAACCACATGAAACTTTTGGGTTACATTAAGAAGATCTGAAGTCTTGTAAAACTACTAGTCTTTCCCATTTTTCATATTTGATTGAAGTGATATTTTCTACCCTTTGAGTTCTCTTTCAAACAATAATTTGAGCCATTTCCGGAGAACGTTTTCATAAAACACTTCACTTATGGTACCAGAGAACTCAGTTTACAGGATAAGTAACCCCCATTTCTCCTTTAAATACTTGTTTCAGTGTCTCATGATGTTGTTCCCGGTAGAGATTCATTCTTAGAGAACAAGGATTATAGGATAAGTACTCTTAAGTTTTCTTGTATAGTACTGTTGTCGGCCTGCACTATAGAAAACATATTACACATATTCTTTCTATATGCTTATGTACTACACTGTATATCACCAAGGTCTTATTTTTTGGCATACTTAAGTGTTGCTTGTATTTTTAAGTTATCCAGACACTGAGAACAAACTATTCTGCATTTGCAAATCTTTTTCATGCACCATCGGTATGTAGAAGTGTATTTTTAAACTATTTTTTCACTCTGCATAATAGCTAAAATGTGTTACCAAGGCATAGGGTGTATTGCAACTATCCCTAAGGCAGTTAAACCATTGAGAGATTCAGTATTAAAGCAGGTGATTTGTTACAACCCCAAGAATGGTTATTAAAACCATCACACTGGTAACTAACAGCCTTCCTTTTACCTGTTTTCAACACTGATCAGGCCCATATTTACCTCATTCAGGCTTAAGCTTGTAAATGACATCTTTATTAAGGAATGGATTATAAAAACATATTACACACTCCTGGTTTAAAATGTGAGATCTGTCCTGTGACGGAATTCAGAAAATCCTGCATCTGTAATGCAATTCTTCCCTAAAATCTGACAGGTAACACTGAGCTTTACTTGTTTTGTCTCTGCATTACAGGAGTTACGTCACAGTCAGGACAATGTGACAGAATTTCAAGTTTGAACTAATTATGCTTACGAATGAAGACAGTTAATTGGGATTCAACAACCACCATTAACCCGATTCTTTATCTCCGTTTCCTGAGAAAAGAAAAAAAATAGATGTTTGTACAATGCCTCATCATTAATCCCTACAATGAATCAATTAGCAGATGGAAAATGTAATTATAACTGTAACATGGATAATTGTCATTAGGCAGCTATATGATTGCTTCAAAAATAATGCTAATTTGGATGAATCAGTCCAAACATTCAATGAGAATCCAAAGTCAGCACTGAAGTCATTCAGTCAATAGATCACCACTAGTATGCACATAATGGAATTACAGTTTTGACTATCTAATTAGTATCACTCGAGAGATGATTTTAATATGCAAAGGGCTAAGGTTTAACTGTTCATGGGCACAATTTGAATGCAATTAAAAATGTTAAACTGAGTGTGATTTCCCATCAACATAACACGGAACATTTTGACATCAAATCAGGATTCATCTGGTGCAAATTGAACTATTCAGGTCCCATCCTTGTATTGTTTATGTTAACTATCATACAGGTGATTACAGCAATTTAAAATGCTTAGCTCATAGTGGCAAAAACTTATTTGTTCAAGTTTCTTTGGAGTTGTCTCAGTCTTTGAAATAGTATCATGCAAGGCCAAAATTAAACTATAAATTAACTCTTTCAAAGAAGTCCACTGCATTGCTTGAATTCTACAATTTCACCTATTATATCTATTATTTTCCAGCAGTTGATTCCTTTCAGTGTGGTGATGGAAGATCTGGGTATCTCTTTAAAGTGTCACATGACGAAGAAAAATATATAAGTCAAGGGGAGGGCAGGATTACAAAGTATGTTACTTTTGCAATACAAAGCACAACAGCAACCTTAGCAAGGAAAGAGTCTGCACCCATCACCAAGGATATTAAATTAATTTCATTCCAATCCTGTTCATTAATATCATTTATTCATAAAGATTAATCTTATATTTATTGTTTAAAATATTGTTTTAATCGGTCATGAAGCAGAACTTGAAAAATACAATTTAAAAAAAATGTTATAAAATAAATTGCTTTAAAATACATCTTTGCTCTATAAATATATATTTGTTCTTGATCACAGTGGATTACTTATAGGCGAATAACACGTGCAGTGCAGATTTTCATCCATCTAAATCAGGTCGTGGAAGCACTGTCAAAAGACATTTGTAGTGTGATTATTCTCAAAACAATCCCTATTAAGCCCAACGTCTTCAGCTGAAGTGCACAAATGAAAAAAGTCACCTTCTGACTACATTCAACAACAGTGACTACATTTTGTAACTGAATGTAAATGAAGTGAAGAGTCTTGGATTAAATTGTCAGTTCTTGCTGCTGAGCTGTGAATTATAATACAGACAAATATCAAAACATTCTGTTCCCCAATTGTAGCCAGTCAACAGCAGCATGTATCAAATGCACGAATAACCCACAGAATTGAACTTTGTTCAAAGAATAATGGCTTTGTTTAAACCTTGCAGATATCTGCACTGCTAAGCGTAAACATTTCTCAATGCTGAATCTAACTCTCACAACACTGAAGTCGCTTAAAAACAATGTACTTGACAGAATTGCAGGACTTGATTTTGCTTCTTCAGCCAACTCTTGACACTGATAGATTCTTGCAATTTTCTCATGAATGTTAAATAGTCATACTCTGGTACAGTATGACTTCTTTGTTAGATCTTGAAAGGCACTTTTCCTTGTGCTACCAGTGTTATACTTGCAAGCCAACGAGGATGGTTCAGACAAGAAACAAGTGTGAATGTAATCTTTCACGGTACAACCAGCTGCTTGTTAATCTGACGGTTCAAGAGCAGGGTGCTAGCTAGCTAGGGTTGGTATGTCCCCTGGTTTCTATCATTTCTCTGGGAGATTACAGTATTATGGTCCTTGTTTATATAATCCTGTCAATGGGATACAGCCCCCATCTCTGCACTACCCCCAAAATGAAGTTCATAGCGACTGCAGCGCGTAATCAGTTAGGATACAGTAGCTCAACAGCTTATAAGATTTATGTTGTGTGGCAAGAAGGTCATGGACCTTATGCTGGGATTGATTATCCAAGTATTGTGTCTTGCTCTAGGATTTTGACCCCTGATTGAGAAACTTGAAAACTATATGTAGTTTCACTCTATATGGAGTTCTGCATTCAGGAGTCCACAACAGATAGTGTAACATACGTTCTTACAGTGAATAAACTAAAAGCTAATTCAAGTATCAGGGTATAATCTGGTGTTTACTGAGGTGAAGACCTCACCATCAATGTAATCATATCAGGGATTTCGGTTTGTAATGTTCTGATGTTCCAACAATTGGATTGTGTGCTTTTCTGGAAATTTCATGTTTGTCTGAAAATGAAAGTGGATATGGACAAGTTGTTTTTGCAACCACCATCCTGCAATTTATCTCACAATGTTGCTGCATGTCTAGCAATATCTACTAGACAACATTTGTATCTGTGGTATTGAAAATCAGTACGCATTAGCCTGCAGGAGAAGTCCACTCAGCTCCATGAGTGACACATTGTATGCTGTTAGTAAATTTTACTATAAATATTACTGTTCTCTGCTTCAGCAATTTTACAAGCAAGCTAACTTCCAGATGTTTTAATTTCTAATCCTTGTTTTTCTCCTCGCCTCCTGTTTCCTAATCTTTGCAACCCAAGTTATTCACGACTCTCGTCTTTCAGAGGATAATCACAGGAGTCATTGTCAAAAGTAGGTTAATTCATTTTGAAAAATAAAACCATGCAGTATCCAACAAAACAACAAATAAAGGACCAGGTAATCGTATTTCCAGCAATCTATCTCAATTCTTTCATCATTTAAAACGCATAATTTAAAGGAAAAAAAAGAGACATTGCATGCAGGAAAAAGACAGAACAAAGTGATAAGACTTCGTCCAGATTTTTTGAAAAAAAGAAGAAGGAAATATATGCTCTGACACAGAAGATTTATCAAGACAGATACAGAGTTCAAGTGTGCTTTGCATTAATCTCACGTTGTAATGACAGTTTAAGGTTTTGGTATTCTGATGAATTCCAGGATTGGGCTTAAACTGCTTTCATTTTGTTTGCTGGTCTTTAATCTTCTAACCCTGCGTTCTTAATCAGAACTCAGAGCAGGTTTTTAATCTTGCATGAATGAGGCCGCGGATTATGGGCCTCTGACCTTGCCATGCCGCACAGCTGCTTCCTCCTCAAATCAAGTCTCTCTTCCTGTGTAGCTTGCAAAAGAGGATAATCTTACTTTTTGCGCTACAATGCTCCAAAATCCAAACTGTGCATAAAAGATACAAACACCAGGGAAGAATCCAAATTTTTTAGGGAGAAATTTGGAAATAGGTCCAATTCATAATGCTTTGGAGAGCTTTGATACTTGAAGGTGATGCCAGTTTTGACAAGTATCGACATGAGGATTTTCTACAGATGTGTGTCATGGCAGCACCAGGAGATGATATCTGATGTCTGTGGCATTATCATCATCATGTAATCCTTTTGACTTTTAGATGCAACGGCTTTGTATGTCAGTGTGTGTGTGTGCATGTGTGTGTATGTGTGAGCAGACTTCTCAGAGGTCTTTTATTAGTTGCTTCAAGGTTGTCAGTGTAATTACCACTTTAACCTTGATTGTGTTCTGAGAAAAACACAAGGTTGCTTTTTATTTCCTTGTCCCTAAGTGCTACTGCAGCTATTTTAAAGGACACACAAAACAACAAGGCAAGCACTGACCAAACTCAAAGAAGTAAATGAATGGCATTCATAAAATGTTTTTTTAGTTTAATGTTGGTCTGGTTTGCCCAAGTCAGCAACAAGCTACTCTCCCTTTTGAAATGACAGGGAGCACTCAGACCAATGTCAGGTCACAATATAGCACTATGAACTCCAACATGCTTAAACATTAGTTGAACTAGGTGTATGGACAAACAGTTAACAACCAACAATGAAATAGATTGTCATTCAATGATTGCAAATATGTTGTGAGGTTAGCTTAAAGGTGGATCTTCGAACAAAGTTTGTGAGGATGTTGCTGTGCATTATACACATAAATCTAACTTGTATACAAGCAGAAAAATAAATGTGAGGTGAGGAATATGCATAATGAAAAGTAAGCTTCACTTTCTATCTAACATTTTGTCTCATCAGTGACTATCTGAGGGTATCTTATATTTTGATATGAGATTACTAATGTGCACCCATGTGCCAAGGGGGCTGCATAAGAACTGGGTTGCCATAGTGCAAAGCATAGAATCAAGATTGTAATGAAAACTACTCAAGACATAATTAGCATTATAAGGATGATAAAGATTGTTTCACAACAGTTATCACTGAAACATCTTTTGAGAGCAGCCTTACCAAGCTAGTAGCTCAGGCAGATATGATCAAGCCTCTTCCTTGCACCTACAGCATAATAAGTATTCCAACTCAGTGTGCACTGCTTGGTTACAGAGATGGCTGTCATACACGCCTTACTTTTTTTAATTTCCTGTGTGCCGAGTTTCTCAGTACCTTCACTTTATAAGGTTTATAGTTTAGGTACCTTTATCACCCTAATCTGAGTTTGCCTTTAATTTCAGCCCTAATTTAGTCCATAATTTTGCTATCAGTTGAAAATGCATTGACTTCTGTCTCTATGCATGTTCATTAAAGCTTGTGCAATATGCACATGACCCTTTAGACCACATATTCATTTTGTTAATGACAGCACAAACACTTCTGCAGCAGCTTCCAGTTCCTCATTTAGTGCTCAGGTTCAACTTACATTTGTAGATGTTTACTTTTTTTTTTTTTTTACAGATAAAAGTTTAAAAAAAAAAGCAATTGTATGTCTTGAATTTGCACATAGCTATCTATGAGAAAATACCAGCAGAGAAATTTCAGAATGAACAGTTAACACTACCATTCAAAGACCATAATAGCTGATGAGCAGGGTGGTGCTTCCATCTACTGGCCAAATTGTGGTACTGCATGGTATATCAGCATAGGGGACACACTTCTTGCTTGATGAAATGAGACACTAAATAGTACACAAAATGTTGTTTATTTAAATCTGTAATCCATAAAAGCCTTTAATAAAAATACTCAACGTGCAGACAGACTTAAACATAAGAGAATGCCATCAGTTCAATTCAATCTGGATTAATGTGCAACAGTGTTTAAGACAAGAATATAAAATGATTGCCTTTATCATTCTGAATTAATACTATACTACTGCATAAGGCACGTTTTCCATCAAATATGCATACCATACGTTCCTCTGTAACAGATACACTGAAACTATTCCTCATATATTGGGGAAGAGTGACAGTTATTCATTAAACTATGCATTGGCATTCAAATAATGCTGATAAGGAGTTGTGTTAGCTGTAACAATTAATTGTAACCAACTGTAAAAAGTGCATATTCAATCAAAGAAATAGCATTATGGTAGAATAATACAGTACATGACAAGGTTATTATGATAGGTTAATTCACCTGAAATCAGAAAAAGAAACATTATTTTCATATCTTTGAGTGTGTGCAGGTGTTAAAAGGCGAGAAGGGGGTGTGTGTGCACAGGAATTATCTTAGCCATCAAAGTACAGTCAGGTTATGAGTTTCCCTGAGAAAAAACAAACTTAATTTTAAGAAACAACCTCCTAGTTCACAAATGGAAACTTATGGAAATTACCTGAAAATTGTCTGCACCTTTGAAATTATGATTACTGGATTCTGTGTTTTTCTGCAGTGAAATGCATCATAGAAATACAGTAAGATAGTTTGACATTTTTCTATGTCAATTCAAGATTCCAATATCAGGCAGAAAATCGTTCAGTGAAATAAAAAGGAAAGCATATCTATTCCTAATGGGAATTGCAGTATATAATCAAAAGTACACTCTGTGCCCTCTGGTCCTCTATGATTACAAATGACATTGGAACCGAAGTCCAATTATAAGCCGTTATTGATTTCCAAACAAGCATTGAGGAGAGAAGAAGAAACAGGGCAACTCTGTGGGGTAGAAGATTCTGCCTCTTCTGTCTGTGTGCTGGCCTGCGGTGTGGCAGTTTGAACAGTTTCTACAGGCGGCCCACTTGGGTCAGACTCTGAGGAACAACTTACCATTTTGATAGTAATTTGGGAGTCTGGCGAGGTGAGCTTGGCAAGAAGCTGCAGGTGGTCCTGATCAGAGCCAGACTCAATGCTGACACTCTTATGTAACCCACAAAGACTCTGCCGCACGTCTTCCAGGTTTTGCTCCAGTTCAGTTTGCTCCTGCAGCAGCTTCTCTTTCTTACTTTTCTGTAGAGTGTGAAAGACAGCACAACTCAGTAACACTCTCAACTCATTATTCAGATATAAACCTTTGTTAGGATAGAGAGTGTGATTGAAGATTACCTAATAAAATTAAATACCCACTTAGTGGTTCAATCTTCTTTGCTTTTATTTGCTACCACATTTACACCCATGCAATTTAAATGCACAAGAGGAGAAGCATCCACCTGCTATCACAAAAATCTCATAACCTGCCAGTTAGCTGTGTAGCATAGGTTACCATGTTGATCTACCTGGCTTACAGTGAGCCAGCTTCACAATACTGGGAAACCTGAGCTACGCCAGCAGAAAGCAGGCTAAAGGTTAATTATGGTTCATGATACAAGCCTTGGTTGCACAGATTTCTTGATGGAAGTGTTTTCATACAAAAAACGTCAATTTGTGACACCCACCAATCTCCTCCAATTAATGTACAGTTAAAACACTAAACAGAAAATACACGCAAGCAAATTTAACTTGCCAAAAAACTTTTTTCCCATGCCAAAAGCAAATAAAGTAGTTTAATTGTTACAATATTTTGCATTGAGAAACATTACTTTCTCATTAGATATATTCTCCTCAGTATGTGCTCCAATTAACTAAACTGACCTCAATTGGAAAAATAACTTTTGTTATGTCAAATGGATGAATGGTAAAAGGAGCGGTGGGGACTGTGCCAGTGACTTATTAGGGAGGAGAAAACTTCAGCCAACATTGTTGAAATTCCTCATGATCGCCACTGGAGGGCGATAAGGGTATTTTAACATCAGGTTGGATAATGTGAAAAAAGATGTGTTGAAAATATCCGAGATTAAAACAAAACTCACCAATGTTTTGATTTCACATTCTAGCTCGTTTATGCTGTCTAGTTTTCTCTTTCTGCAGCGCTGCGCAGCCACACGGTTTTTGCTTCGCCGACGGACATCATGGACAAACTCCTGCTGATCTTGAGTCAGCTGATGGTGTCTCAGGAGCTGCTGGAAGGCACTCCGGCTCAGCGTTGAGATCTGCTGAACTGGGAATGGGAGCTGAATCTGTAGAGTAAAACGATTAAGCATCAGATTTGTTTTATTTAAACCTTCAAAAGGCAAACAACAGCTTTATATCACAATGACCTCTTCTGCTCTTTTGTTGTTGGCCTCAGTATCTCCATCTGTGTCCAGGTCTGAATCATCCCCTGAGTTGATGGAGGAGGACATGCAGGGGCTCTTCTCTGATTGGGAAAGGTTGTCATTGCGTGAGGCTGGGTCATCACCTGTCCCTAAGTCCCTGAGGAAGGGACAGTCTCCTACACTGGAGCTCAGATCCAGCTGTTTAAGCCAATGAAAGTCTGATGCTTTTGCCAGATTGTTTTGGTCTATGGGGTCCAAGGGGAGTGGTTGAGCCTGAGATGGGCATAGGTCAGACCAAAACCCCTTTGCCAGATGTTCAGCCACCTCCCTCTCCACGCTGCTCCTCTCCACAAATCCCTCTTCATGGCTTAGAGCAGTCAGTGTAGGGTCTGACATTTGTTGTTCAAGGCCAGCCTCACTCTGCTCTAATAACTCACTGCAATCTTCTGCCCCTGATGTGTTGAGTGGACATGAACTGGGGTTACAGTTGGTTTCAGCACCAAGCGTTTCAACATTCTGTTTAACATCTCTGCCTGTTGACTGAATGAGCTCTGATGGATTCATATCCCCCGGGGTTGACAACTCACAGGGTAAGCCGCAGTCTGCCAAACTCAGCTCACTTTGATTACACACATCTCCTATCTCTAAAATGTCTCTTTCGCAGAACTGAGAGGGATCTGCTTTGTCAGAGTCTGGGCATGGCAATGCCAACATGGGGCACACACCATTTGCTGTTAACTCAAGAGATAAGGGGGCGATTTGTGGCCCACAGTTCTCCAAACAAAAGTGTTCTTCCCCGCTGTTCGTCTGACCATGTGCACTCTGAGGGCACTGTGATGTTTGTTCATCACCTCCTGAAGGCACTGGGCTGTGTGACTCAAATGATTTTGGTTGGCTGCTCTCTACGCTGGAGCCAAAATCTGTGCTGGGATCCCGACTTCGACAACAGGCTCTATGCCTGACCTCCTGTGAGGTTCTTTTGCCTTCAGAAAACTTTGGAATGAGGAAATCAAAGCATGCTGACTCCAAGTTATGAAATCCTAAACATTCAGCACTGCTGTGAATGGCATGAATATTTTCTTTGGTGAAGAGCAGCTTTGATGTGTAGGCAAATTGAAGTAAAGGTTCAAACCCCTCCACAGTCACCTGCGGGAAAAGGAAATTCAGCAATTTGTTGAGGCATAATTTAACTCATACTTCTACATATAGAATACTGTAATAAAACCTGACTGGCTCAAAAAGTAGCAGTATATACAACAGGACTGTTACATACCTGTTATGAAATGTATAATAAGTGTTTTACAGTAAAGCCTTTACATCTTATAAAGTTCAGTGGCTACTAAACACATTAGTCATCCAAAATGAACAAAGTTGTATGATATTACATTATTCTCTGCAGGACTGAAAGGTGTATTGCTGTCACAGATGTTTTGAAGGTTTACACTACAACAAATTGGAGCAATAGTTACATTACACACAGTCATCTATTCCTTGACAGAAAATAAGGCAGCGTTTGTGTTTTTCATGACCAATCTGTAGGAACGACTGTATATATCATGCAATAAAAAGCAATTTTTTGTAATTGTTTTGTTGCTGGTCTTGCATGATACACTCTTTGTATGGATATTGCAGCTTGCTAAGTTTAATGGCGTATGGCATGTGTAATGCATGTCAGTGATCTGAATCAAGCCTGATGAATTCTATATTAACCCTTTTAAAAGGTAGAAGTGGAAAATGAATGTCTTTTCATTTACTTTGCTGTTACAAGTTATCTCATTTGCACCTAAGTAAACATTTCCACAAATAATTTAAAAAAAAAATTGTATACTTTGGATTTTATGAGTTGTATCTCCACCAGGACACGTTGCCTCTATTAAGGTATAAAAAATGTATGTATCTCCTGGTGCATGTTGCCTGTTTAAGGGTTAACTTAATGAATTCAACAATGGCAGATACTAGAACCACTGTTATATTATATTAATGATCTGTTTATATATTAATGCACAGAACAAATCATTTGCAGTATGAAATATTCCCCAAATCCTTCAGCTGAACAGTAGGAGACTGACCTCGTCCGGTAAAGTGATGATGGGGTTCTGTCTGGTGACATTTGTGACCCTGCTGTGAAAGTATTCGCTGCAGGAGGCCAAGACGGAGCAATGTGCCCTGAAGCTCCTGTTCTCCACCACAACTGTCACATCGCACAAGACGTCCCGCTGCCTCTGCTCATTCAGACACTGGAGAACATGAGCACTGTGCACTGCAGACTGAAAAGTGAACACTGACATGCGAGGGGCTTGGACCGACATGGTTCCTACTGTACAAGCTCAGCCTGCGTGACAGAGGGAGTGAGGGGGGGGTCGAATGAACAACATGATCACACAAACCTGTTTGCCAAAATAGATGCCAATGTGTTACATTGTGTCTCACTATGCCAAAAAGGGCTGCAACACTTCATTATCAATTAATCTGTCAATTACTTTCTCCAATAATTGATTGGTTATTTGGTCTTAAAAAATGGTGAATTGTCAAATCACACAGACAAACATTTCTTGTTTTGCTCTGTCCAAACAGTCCACAACTCAAAGATATTCAATTTACTACCACACAAGAAAACACATTTATGAAGCTGGAACCACAGAAGTTTAGCATTTTTTCTACAAAAAAATAACTCAAAATGATTAATCAATTGTAAGAATAGTTGATTGGTCATTTGCAGATCGACTAATTGATGAATTGTTGCATCTGACTGTGATTAATCAATCACAAGAAAAAGAATAAGCAACATTTTTTTTTTTTAATTCTCCGGTTTTCTTACTTTTCCATGACAGACTTCACCTTCAATACCAGGCAGGGATGTTTTTATTTTTTTACTATTAGTTGACATTTAATAGAGAGTAATCAATTAATCTAGATGATAATTTGCTGAATAATTGATGAAGGCAATAATAATTTGTTGCAGACTAATTGGTCCCTGTGTTTGGCAGAGGGTGGTGGGTGCAATGCCAGAACAAATCACAGAAAGCTTTTTGAGAGTGTGGGTTGATCCCTTGAAGTCTGCAAAAACATTTCAGTGCATCTGAGATAGTTCCTCATCCTAGCAATACTGTAATCCCCTTTTAACACGAGATAACTAGTCATATGTTGATGTTAAACTGCAGCAAATATACTTCTTTACCTCCACATACATCCTTACATGTAAGGTGATATAGTTTTGGGTAGCTGGATCACGCGACAGTAACATGATCCCGTTAAAAGTTTCACAATAAAACACTCAACACTGGCTGAATGCGTAATACTGAATCTACTGATTCAGCTAACCGTATACATGCAATACTATGGCTCTATAAATGGAGGTTGCAACATAGGCTTGCACTGTTTCTCTTTTACTCTTACTGTGAAAATATGCAGTGACGATGTTAACACTGCAATAACTAAAACCATTAGCCACATAAAATAAACATTGCAACATTTAATATAGCAAGTTAACAGCTAGTAGCTTGTAACCTCCAAATATAAAGCTAAAAAATGTTATAATAAATGCTCAGGAGTGCAGACAGGACGGGTTTAATTGTTAACTCAACTTGGGACAGTGCAAGTTTAAAATGCTGACTCATGTTTAGCCCAAGTTACCGAAACAGGGCCCGGTGCACGGACGTATAATGAAACATCCTAAGGTGTTGAAAATTATTGTTCATGTTTCTATCGGCTCACAACATTTGATCAGGATTGTCCATTTAGATTGATAGTAATCAGAAATGTGTCAAAAAAGTCAAAGCTTTCCACTAGGCCGACCATTAGCTGGAACGACTGCGGACCGATCACGTTATTCTTCCTGTTTCTGGCTATAAAAATAAAATAAAATACAACCGTATGTCACTTTATAACTATTTGTCTAAAACGTCAAATGCTCACAGACCTGTCATGTCAGCTTGATAATACTGCCATTGGGTAATTTTAAGCAGGGATGGATCTGGTCATCCGGAACCAGACTTTCCTCTCATGTGACAGTACTACGGACCAGGAAAAATAGTCAGCACGTACTGCGCAGGCTCAGTGCGAGGCGACGGTCAGCAGGCCACAGCACGCACACACGGGAGTTTTTCACATTTTAAAACATTTCATTACATGTTGATGACATTATGACATATGTAAAAAATAACATATAAATATTAAGTACAAATCTCACCCTCACTCCCTCCCCACCACCACTTTCATTTGTCTATTTGAATTGAAACTTGTTTTGTTGTTGTATCAATTAGAGTCTGTTCAATCCCCATGTTGCACACACTGCCATTTGAAACACAATAACTTTCTCAATTAGTGTGATAAAATACCAACACTGACAGATGTTTTCTCTGAATAATATCATCCAGTGTTCGGGTCAAATCTGACCGATTTACAACTTTTATACATCATAAAAATGGTGTTTTTCATCGGAATGCCTCAAGGCCTCATGATATCCTCCACACATCGAGTGAATTTTGAGTAGTTCAGTGAACATTGTTACATCGCTGGTGTCCCCGGTCAAAAATGACCACCATAGGAAATGAATGGGGAAGACTATAATATGATCACCCATCTGATGGAAAACATCCCTATACACACACACTAATTCACCCAAACATCCAAAACCACAACCGCCCCACCTTTAATCCACCGGCCCCCCCACCCACTTTACCCCACACGAACAACATATTTCAGACTAAACAAATAAAAGGAAAAACCAACATAAAGTGTCTTAGTAAGGTGTTAGGCCACTATGTGCCACCAGAACAGCTTCAATGCTCCATGTCATATCATATGATTTACATAATTTTCATACTCATCAAATCATTCAGTGAGCCCCTTTGCCCTATGGATGGGGGAATTGTCTTCCTGGAAGAGACCACTCCCATCAGGATAGAAATGTGTAATTGTAGGATAAAGGTGATCACTCAGAACAACTGTGTATTGGTTTCCAGTGACCCTTCCCTCTAACGGGACAGGTAGACCCAAATCATTGCTCTTCTGTTTTTTCTTACATATCGCACTAATGCACAAGCATCAATGTGCGCTGTCGACTACAATGTCTGACCCTATTTAGTGATGTCTTTCCCATAGATCTAAATGTAGATGTCATTTTAGTCACTGTTCCTATTGAAACACCAGCCAGTCGAGCAGTCTTTGATAATCCTACCATCTTGTTAAGAATCAAGATGGCAAAAGAATCAACTGGGCATTTGTTATACATAACACAGAGCATGATGTTAATTGCTTGATTGTACTGTTTCTCCACTCATTTATTCAGGTTTTTCCTTAAATTTGTCCCCAGTCTCTTTCTCATGCTTATGTTTCCATCCCTCCACTTCAACTGCACCTTATAGTCCAAACAATGTATCATATCTTCTCACAGTCCCCATATATGAAGCTTTGTGCCTTGCTCTCATTTTACTCTGTGAACACAATGAGTAGGAGACTGATTAGGCGATTTTCTATCCAAGAGTCTCTGGACAATATTTTTGAGCCAAATGATAACTTTGTAAATGTTAACCATTACTCTGAGACAATGTTTAACAACTATAAAAGTGTTAAATTTGGTGATGATTTCTGGTTTTTGTGTTAACATAAGAACAGTTAAAACAGACTGGTCAAATTTGACCAAGAACACTTAAATAAGGTTTGAGCAACGAACACTGGAGGAGAGTTAAAAAAAAATCATTTAAACATAGCTCAGGTTGAATTATTGACAGTACAGGTTGAGGTTGGTCATGTGTGAGATCCCTTCTATTGTTGAGCTGAATCAGCAGCGGGTTGGTTTGTGTGGATTTCCTGATGGACAGTTCGATTAGAGGATCCTTTCATAGAATAGGAGGTAGGCTTGGCTACTCTGGACTTTGCTCTCGCTCACAGGCTGGACGCTTGTGTCGCTTATATGGAACCAGGATCCTCTGGGTGTCTCTGCAGAGGTGGAGATGAGTTAGAGGAGATACTTAAAATATCAGATTCAAGTTATTATTTTATTGATTCTCATGCCTGAGCACACCTACCTTCTGCTGCAAGTCCATTAGATGAGGATTTAGGGCACTGAGGTCGAACTTTTACATAGGCTGTGTAATGGCCTGACCTCATTGTTCCGCTGTGCTCAACAACACCATACAGGCTGTACAAAATCTGATTATCTCCCTCTGTCACGTTCTGTGTGGAGAAAATGTTTTGTTAGTACTGGGGCGATATTAAAACACTAACACATTCATAAATACATCTTTAAGAGTATAGAATTGTATTAAAAGCTGTTAATCTCGTTATTTACCTTGCATTTTACTGCACAAAAAGGAGCAAGATCCAGTATCACAGGGAAGTGGACGTGTCTGTTCACTTTACAAATAGTGTAGCCATTCTAGAGGAAAACAACAAGTGATCTCATCAAAATTCAGATTAAAAAAAAGAAGGTTTCTGTTCCTCATAAAAGAAAAAAATTATCAAAACCAAAACAACGTGTCATGCTCTCAGTTTGGTTGCAGCTGTGGAACTAAAAAGAGCTAGGCAGACAGTGCATTGGATCAAAGATATGTAAATGCTGAAAATCTTTCTAAGTGGATCACCTGCTGAAATCTCTTCAAATGGAGGGTAAGCACCGGCGGGGGAGAGGAGATCAGCATTTGCTTCAAGGCATCAGTGTAGATATTCTTCTTAGATCCTGCAGAAAGGACAAATAAAGTATAATGATAAACTTAATTGTTACCCAACTAGAAAATGAACAATTGTGTTCAAGATCAGAGTCAAAAGGATAAAAATGGTTTATTATGGATGGATTCAAGATACCTCCAGCTTTGTCTTTGTTCGGCTGTCGTTTAGTGCAGGCGACACACAGAAGGCTGTTGTTCTGTGTGAGGGTTTCCACTTCTGTGAACTGAAACAGACACGACTGTACAGAACACTCCTGTTTCTCAGGAGATGACCTGGTGGCCAGTGTTTCGAAAGCAAGCTCTGGGTCCTGGTTTACTACAGTATACTCTTTATTCTCCAGCGGTTCATCTTCACTCTCCACGATTTGTTCCCCAGCATCAGATTCTATGAAGGCATCATCCAAGGTGACTTTCTCCATTTCACTCACTAGCTGTGTGTCTTCTTCTGCCTCCTGATCCATATCAGATGTTTTCTCCTCATCTAAGTTGCTATCTTTCGAGTGTTGCTCTTCTAAGATGGTGAAACGATTGCTGACCGACGATATATCCATTGAGTCGCAGTCAATCACTGAATCCTCCTCTTCTTCCTTCTCAGCTTGAACCGTGTCAAGGTTCTTCAGGTTCTCTTCAGAGACACTGGTTTGTGCAGAATCTCCTTCACTCTGTGGGGCTTCATCATGTGTCTCTATGTCAGCATTTTCTCCATCTTCTTCCTCTGCAGCAGGATCTGTCTGTTCGCTTGGAGATGCAAGACTGTTCAGAGTGACTCGGCCCTCAAGCTTCTGCTGCCTCTTTTGATGCTGTAGGTAAAGATAAGGAAGCAATACAGTATTGAGTTAATTAGTTCAGTGGTTCTCAAAGTGGGGTCCAGGGACCTCTAATGGGCCCTTGAGGAGGTTCAAGGGGGTGCCCAAGCAACAAGGGCAATAATTTATTTTCACAGAATGTATGACTATTTTGGTCATGGATTTCATACACTTTCTGTAGTAAAATATGTGAGAGCAAAAAAAAAGTTTATCAGATTGGGGGCCCTTGGGCAAAATTGTATCAAATGAGAGTCAATGGTCTAATTTGTGTCAGTTTAGGGGTCCTTGACATAAAAAAGTTTGAGATACCATTGAATTAGTTAATTAGTTAGGTAATTATTCAACACTCATCCATCAAAAAGTGGCTGAGTGTTACAGTGAAAGAAAAAATTGCAATACAAGAATTTATTTTTATATACAATCTGTGAGGTACCTTTGCTTGCTTCTTTGCCTGCTTCTTGGCTTTTTTCTGCTGGTATTTGCTTCCAGTCCCAGAGGGAATGTCATCATTTCCATTTGTCAAAGCAGGGCTGTCTATGTCATCTTGGTTCGAGTCACTGGTCTTCGGACTTACTTTTTTCTGGTTCTTCTTCCTATATGCCTGTAAGAATAGATGTATTCATAAAGAAATGGTACAAAACACAAATAAATCATTCCCTAACAAATTGCACAAAAAGTACTCATAAGGGTTTTACCTCTTCAGAAACAGGAAGAGAAAGATCCAGAAACATCTCTGTGACTACAGACACCTGTAAGAGCAAGGTGGTGATCACTTAGCATGATTTTAACCTGATGCTGATAGTTTTCCCTCATTTTTTCTCCACAATACATACCGTTTTACACTGCTGACACATTATAGTGCTGGTCATTTCCCCACCAAAAACTTGGTCAACAAAGTTTTTTGGAAATCCATTTTTCTCATATTCTGAAATTTAAAGTTCAGTGTTAGATGACCACATTTCTCACAACAAACTATAAGGTGTGCCAAAGCTGTATACTTTAGTAAAGTGTTGGGTTTTTTTTGCTGTCATGACAGTGACTGCAATTAATATAATTTACTGAATATAGCTACAACTTACCTTTAACTAGAGTTTTCAGCTGCTCTCCATCTGTACTTTGTCTAGATTGTTTCAATGTCTCCATTATCCCTGAGCTTACTCTCTGTAGATACAAACACAGTCTTTCAGTTTAAATGATATGCATAAAGTGTCCTCAATTTGACACTAAATTTAGATTAGATTCAAATTTAGATTTTGGATTACTTGGTGCAAGTGAGCCTGATTTAAGAAATCAAAGTACATAGTGAAATACATGTCAGCTGGCTTACAAGAAATGTATACAATGCAATACTATTCTGTTGCCACTACAATATACTGCAAAGTAACACGTGGTCACTTGGACAGCAACAGTGTTAATTTAAGTGGAAATCTTTCACCGCTGTGATACATAGATAGATTTGTTTGAAACTGAGAGCGTACTTTGATCTCCTCAGCTCTCATTCCATCCAGCAGGTAACGCAGCAGCTCCTGGCTATCTTGCTGCTGAAATCCTTTGAACCTGGCAGCCCTGCAGAAAAGAGACAAGGCGAGACCCATGCTTTATGTAATGATGCAAGGAAGCACATTTAAAAAATCATCTTAAGTCTGAGTTCCACCTCAATTTGTAGCCACACTCACTTTTTACAGACTTGTGTGAACAACTCCCGCGGTGTTACCACACCCTTCTTAGATTCTTGGATCTCATTGAGGAGTTGACACATCGTCAAAGTCAGGGATCCTGGCTGGTCTACCTGCACTACAATAGGCTCCTGCAAGCAAAATAAAACAAGAAGTAATAAACAGCATAGGGCAGGACAAATGTGCTGTCGTAAAAATAAAATATTTAAAGGGTGATGGCAACACACCAGATCTGAGGAGGTATTAGGTTCAATGTTAAGACTCATCTTCTCTTCCGTCACTTTGTTGAGAGTCTGCCTTAACAGCTGTGTTTGAGAGAGGTTCTGGAAAAGACAGTGAAAGCATTTAAAAATTAAAAAGAATTTAAGATTGCTCTCATTTCAACTTGAGACTGGAATCTTATATGATGTGTTCTTACCTGAATCACTGCATTAAAGAAACATGTGTTTCCCAGGTTGCTCAGTCCCTTCACAGAGACACCACCAGTGTCTTCCATTGTGTTGGAGTTTTGTGATTTCCCAACACTCTCTTTCTTGGTGTTTTTCTTTTGGTGGCCCTTGTTCTCTTTGTTTTCCTTGTCTTCACTCTCCTCTGCTTTTACAGTTTCTGTCTTCTGCTCTACTTCCAACATGCTGTCTTCCTCTTTTACCCCTAAATAACCAGACACAACACAGTGGAATCAGAGTGGACATGGTAGTAGTTTAAGCGACCTTGGGTATCTTGAAAGGCGCTATATAAATCGAAGTTATTATTATTATTATTATTATTAGTAGAAACATGTCATTTTGACCAACAAAGCCATTAAACAGTAATGCTAAACTTGCCTGTGGTACCTACTTTTCTGTGGTCTCTTCATGGGATCTGCTGAGGTGTGCTTTTTAAGGTTGGTCACCAGCTGAGCCAATTGTCCAGTACTAGAGTAGTGGACTTCATCATCACATATATAACACCTGAGGGGTTGACAACACATTATACAAAGATAGAAAGAGTTTTGAAAATAAATATATGCCTACTTATGTATGCACCATAGCAACATGCTCACCACACACTCCAGTTGTCCAAGCTGATCACAAGGCAATGTGGGTCTGACCGAGGAGTCTCATAATGTTTGATGGCATGCTGGTTCTCAGAGTGTCGTCCACATCCCTTGTGGAAAAGTTGCAGTTTCATTCATTTTTTTTAAAAGTCGCTTCATATACAGTGTCAAAATCTGAATGAATAAGGTCACATAAACTCACTCTATGGCCACATTTCAAACACAACCATACTGCTGCTGGCTCTTTTTCCTCTTCTGGGTCCCGAGGCTGGGTGGTGCTGGTATTTTTGTCATTTTCCTCAGGCTTACAATCCTGGCAATTCATCCAATCAGAATTCCCAGAAAGTTTCTTGAGAAGAGTTTGGTCTGTTCCCTTCTTAATGTGCCTACATGATGGACCTATGAAGAAACACAAATAAATAAATAATAACAGCAAACTCATCATAGGCCCCATCCACAGGTTGTAATATGACATTGAAGATGATGACATATTCTTTACCTGCCAGGTCTATTTCTTCATCCTCTCTGGAGCTCTTGTCCTTCCCTCTTTTCTTTCCCATCTTCACCTGAACACGAGAATCAAGAGATGAGTGGAAATCACACCCAATAGTCACATGAGCCAACACACAAACCAGGCTTAAACATGCTGCAAATAACAATGATTATTGTAAATGTTCAGTGCTAGAAGCAAAACAACACATTCACCCTCATGATCCTGCAACTTACAGTCACAAAAGGAGGTTCAAACCTTTCACAATTTTCTGTTTCGTTTACTTTGTGCGGATGAAGACTCTTAATCCTGACATACTTCACTTTACTTTACGAGCTAGCTACTTTACGGAACCCTAAAGAGAAAGTCTTGAGGTATAAAGAAAAAGAAAAAGGGGCTTTAAAAAAATTACAATTTCGCTTAAAACTCACTCCGCTGATTTGGCAGAAAATCCCAGCTGACACATGCAGACAACAGAGGAACAAAATGTGACGGTGTCGGTGTTTCTGATGCTCCGTACGTGTATATCCTGTGTGCGCCACACGAAATAGTCCGACTAGCAACAAACCTCTATTACTAGCTAGGGTAGCTAGCAGGTATTATAAGGCAACTTGCTCTGGTGTTTAAATACATTATATGTCGCTTTTATTCATATTTTACATTCGGGCTTTTCTAACAGCGAGTTAACTTTGAGCTACTTTATCATGAAAAGCAACATGTCGCGTTGACATAAAGCGAGAACATCTCTTTAAACAGTTATTAGAAATTACTTTAAGCAGTATAGTCATTTGGTCATTATCAACATGTCTTACTTGGAGTGGGCTGAGTGTCAGCTTGCAGAGATTGAGCTGTTGACCAGCATGTTCCCCACTCTGGAGGAGCTGGAGTTCATAGACCAGCTGGCACTAGCTGAGCTCAGGGACTACGTGGAGGTGTCAGCCTCAGCAGACAGCCCTCCTCCCTCCAGACCTCAGTTTCTCATCAAACACAAGCTGGACACTGAACACACGGGAAGGGTAACCAGACAAAACTCATCATCATGTCTCATTGTGAATTCAGTGAGTCTTTTAATAAAAACGTGACTCATTTCTTTCTCTTGTTACTCCGCACAGGCAGATGTCATTTTATCCTGCGCCTATCCATCTGAATATCCCAGTGTGATGCCAGAAATAACTGTCCGGTAAGCCAGTTTCTACTGTTACTGATGTATACTGTAATATGTGTATTAAATGTTGTGATGCTGCTGGGGATGGATGATATGGTTGAAATCAAGCTGATGTTCAATGCAATGAATTATGATCCAGTAGCATGCCTAATTTGGACAACAGTAATGCCATTTTATACTAATAGTGAGGACATTATTCATATGACACAATGCAAAAAAACAGAAATAGCAGTAAATTGACTTTACTAGAAAATATTGTTTTGGAGTTGTAGTAAGCCTTCTGAAGATCTGCTATGTTTTTTGTGTGGGTGTTTGATGTTTACAGTGAAAATCTTTAAAAACAACAAAACAACTTTATTGCGATGATTTCTCCATCACATAAACACAAAACACACATTTCCCACACATTTTACTATAAATCAAACATATACGTACATACTTTAACTAATGAAATAAGAATCAAAAGTAATAGAAAAGAAATGGCTAAAATAAAAAAGAAAACGCTACTTAAATAGATACATAAAAAAAAAAGGAGGGGATGGGATGGGGTCTGCTATGTTTTTTTTTTTTTGTGTGTGTGTGTGTGTGATGTTTACAGTGCAAATCTTAGTGTGTCCAAGTGGTGTAGACTGCTCTCTGAATCCTTCTCACAGCATTTTTTATCCGTGTTTTAGGTGTGCTGGTCTCAGCCGGGCCCAGCAGACGCAGCTTCACGCAGATCTCAATGCATACCTCATGGAGAACTGCCAGGGGGAAGTATGTGTGCTCTCTGCTGTGGACTGGGTGAAAGACAACCTGCAGGTCTTCATTAATAAGAGCTCATCAGCAACACCGGCTCCCAAGAGAGAGTCTGCCTCTCCACGGCCACAGGAAGTGTTCAGTCGACTGTGGATTTACAGTCACCACATCTACAACAAAACCAAGAGGAAGAATATTTTGGAGTGGTCAAAGGAGCTGGGCTTGTCCGGATTTAGCATGCCTGGAAAGCCTGGTATTGTGTGTGTGGAGGGTCTTCAATCTGCCTGCGAGGAATTCTGGTCCAGGTAACTTGAGTGTTGATATTTTTAGCTGCTGATATCACAGTGAGAAACCTGCTGAGGTACCAGGTTTATTATTTTTCCAAACTTTTTCCCATTTCACAGAGTGAAGGTTCTGACATGGAAGAAGATCATGATTCGACATAGAGAGGATATTCCCCTTGATCATCAGGACGAGGACAGAGGGACTGTTCAAAGTATAGACTCCCTGCGCAAATTCACAGGCTTTGAAGAGGCAATGTTTGACCCCCATGGGAACAGGGGTAATCACATGGACCTTGGACTGCTCTACCAGTTCTTAAATGAGAAAGGCTGTTGTGATGTCTTTCAGATATATTTTGGCATCGAAGGCAGGTAGTAGTCAGACCTAGACAATTATCATGTGCAGGTATTTGAGTTGTGCCTTGACACTGAAGTAATTTCTCCTAAAATAAGTGTCAACTGAAAAATGGAAATGCATTTACAGTTTTTTTTTGTTTGTTTGATTTTTTGGAAAACAAATGGATTGTGAACACGCGGGCACAAGAACTTAATAAACTGAAATAAATGAACCCCATTTTTAGGGATGTCACACTGTCGTTACAATGCACCTGGGACATCATTGGAATAAAAGGCAGAAGAAACTGTAATTTGAAAAACAGAGTTTTTTGCATTTACAGTAACAGGTAATTGCCATATTTTTCAGACGAATCATTCAGAAGATGTTCATTGGAGAGTTTTCTCAAGGACCCCAGTTATATTTGCAATTGTAATGATGCTGCATGTGCTGCAGATTACACCTTGCCCTAGGTGTTTCTTTCCTGTAGTGGTACCTCTGTGTATTACTATCAGACTATTATAGGGTTTTCAGATCTGATACCATATAATAATTGGACAACATAGTCAACAATATGCTGCTTATCTGTTTATGAAATCGTTTGATTTTCTTTTTATAAATTATAGATAACATGGCCATGGAAAGTCTTTTTCTAATTTTCTTTGAATCCTTTGTTAGTTAAATTGTGAATTGTGGATCACACTCCAGCATTAACGCTTGTGGTTATTCATCATGAATTGTATTTTTAGTCTCTTAAGACTGAGATGGAATAATGAAAATTTAAAACATTCATATAGATTTCTGTATTGATTTTGAACCTCAAGGGTTCTTAGAAAATGTAATTATACTGTATTAAATATAAGGTATTGATGTTGATGTGATGTTGATGTGATTTTCAGCATGATGTACCTCATGTACACTGTTTGAAAGGCCAGTATCAATTTATAGCATTTTTGTTGCATATTACAAGATAATACGATTGGGGGAAGTCATACACTTTATGCTTTCTAATTCTGTATAATTACAGAATCACCAGGAAGATATTCTCTTCAAAGGAATTTGAACCTTTAGTGAGTATTACACACTACATTTTGTTAAATATTAACTGAAACTGATAAAAACCACTATATTGTACTTTTTATTACTGCCTTTTCAGAAGTACTTTGGTACTAGGGCTGTACTTGACAACCTGAGGCTGTCCTGCCTAGCTAAGAACGATTAGGATTAGGATTAATAGGAAATCAAAAAAATGCACATCTGGATGAACAAAAGTAATGAGTAGTTACATACATTGAACTGGGTTTACTTGCAAATAGTGTACATTGCCCAGCAGAGGGCAGTATTTTATAACCAAAGTTGGAAAATGTGGCAGCCTTTGAATTTATCTGATTTTGGGATGTTAACCTGTTCAAACCAAATGGCATAAATAATGTGCATTCAAAGGACGTATTAACCTGAAATAATGCTGATAATGATTTGGTTCAAACAATTTCAGCTGTCATAACAACTGTCATGTGTAATATATGACTGTCATAAATAAACCATTCAGATGAAGATGTTGTAATCATTTATGATGTGAAGAGTCATGAGTATTATGTTTATATCCATGGCATCGTACATTTCACAACGAGAGCTGTCAAAACTAATAACAGTAAGGAGTTTGTCTTTTTAAAATCTAAAATAACCCAGTCCTCTACAGTCTCATTTATGCTTTTTGGGTTTATTTTGTGCTTTAGCTTTTTAAAATATCTATCGTAGAAATGCTAACTGATGGACAAACAATAGATCCACAGATTGGAATGAGGATGACGTTGCTCTTCCTGATTTGAGGTTCAGAACACGTTTGGTCTGGAAGATGTTACTCTGCTACTGGTTCAGCTGCCAGCCCTGTTCTGCTCCTCTGGATGTTATGGGTTCTTGCTTTGCCCTCAGGGGTTGGATACCCACCCCAATCAGAGCTACTTCCACTTGGTCCAATAGACTGATTCTGACTTGTGTCTATAGAAGACTCGTCAGAGGGGTCTTCTGTTTGTTTATCAAGGAAAGCTTGACTCCCAGGTGCATCCACAACTCCAGCTTATAACTAACTAATTAGTTTCTTCAGTTTGCTTCTAACAACACAACCACCATAGAGTAGTTATCTGGCTCGCAGATATGGAGATATTCTGAATAGTAGTAGGATTGTGAAGATGGCACATCTAATCCATATGTTAAGTAATTCCTGAAATATCCCAAAATTTAACAAAGATATATACAACAGCACTTAAAGTTTATGAAGCAATACCTTGATACACAAATTAGTCAAATAATGTGGTAATATTTTTTACATTTGCATTACTTGATTAAAAATGCTCAAGGGCTCTTAATCGATCAGTATTTCTGCCTGTAATACCTCTGAGCGTCTCTTTTCGCATTTGTGTAGAGTTGGGATTAGCAAGACATCAGTCAATATGCCATCAAAGTTGACATGAATAACATTTTTTCAATACAGATTTCACATTGCAATCACAAATGGAGTATGAATTGCCAGTTTTTCTAAAGAATCACTAATAAAACCTCTTTCAGTTGGGACAGAATTCCATCAGGAAAGACACCACAAGTGATCAGGAATGCAAAAGCTTTATTTGATAAAAGACTTTGGCGTGGACCCTGTCAATTAGAATAAATTATAGGGTGAGAGCCCTATAAATAGCATCTGAACAGATATCTTCCCTAGGGAGCCATAGATGGGGCCTTGACACTGGTGGTGGTGTAGTGGTAATGTAATTGCAAAGGGGCAACGCAGTGAAGCGGTATAGACGGCAATGACAGTAGAAAGACAGAACAGGTAAGGTGATTTAAATATCCTCCAGCTAAGATGATCATTTGATGATTGGAAAGCTTGCAAACATATTCCAAAAAGGTTATTGGATAATAGCTGATAGGTGGATCAGCACAGTGATGACACATTAGAATATTAATTGTCTTCCTTCTTGAACTTGCACATTAGAGCTTTATTCGTTTTATCCTCACGACATTACTTTGTATCATTCCATGAACGGATGACTCTCAGGATGCTTTATTGATTTTCTATGTCATTCTTTTTGGCAAGGCTCCCTCTTTCATTCTTTGGGTAAGTGAATTGATGAGTAGCACTTGTGGGGTTACAGCATGCGATCCTGACATATCCAAATATGACTGCCGCTCTAGCTAAAGCTAAGATGAATTTGTGGCTTGAGCAATGCCTATGAATAGCCAAGTGAGAAATGGCAACATATCTTAGTGGTAGCCACATGCTTCCTCCATTAGAGGTTTATTGATGATATCTACCTGCCAGATTTCACCATACTAAACATGATTCTAGCAGTTTTAGTCTTTATTGTCTACAATTTAAATCATACGATGCTCACTGGGGCCTTGTTCTTTAGCCTCGGTTGTGTGTAGGTTATTAACACTCCTGATCAATAAAGGTCAATAACACCATAACATGTCAAGTGTAGACCACTCCTCAGCAGCAATACTAGATTCTTTCTCATTGTACCTGACCCACAGCTTCTGTATTCTCCATCCTTACTCACTTATTTACGGTTCCCACCAATAGCTAAAAAGTGCAGTCCATAAGAAGTAAGATAATGACACACTTTTTTGTTGCTATCTCTTTTTTCCAGCACAAAAATGAAAAATAAAACAATGATTATTTGTCTAAAGGGCCAACCTTTAATTTTAGGGTGTTTACATCCACATCAGTGCAGGATTCATAACCATTTTATACATGCTGTACCCAATTTTAGGGAGCAAAATAAAACTTACCTTTCAACAGTTACAGTAGATTGACAAGCTTGATAACCATGCATGGGAAGTCAAAATACTAAGCTGCTAGAAAACTCATTGGTTAGTGATTGTTTGCCATATCTGGCAAAACAAGTCTTACCTTATAGAAAAATCAAAGAAGGACTGAAATGTGAAAGCTTGGACTTGTTTTTTGTTGGTGTGGCATCACTAGGAAGTGAATTAGGAAGTTCAAAATTATTAAAACGTGTGTGAATAAAATTGATCAATTTACTGTGTCTTTGATTTTCCTTACAAAATAAAATAAAATTCTACGCAACATATTCTCATTACATTTTTTCAAACACAATCTTTCAAAATAAAACATTAAAAAGTTTTCATCACTCATATTTGATTGAAAATCAATAGTTAAAATAATCTATATACATTTCTAGACTTGGTGTCTGCCCTGGTGACACTCTACTGGTCAGTAGGCTACTGAAGCCATCTTTACATCCTGCATGTTTCTAGGACTTCCTATCTTCAGTCTGGCCTTCAGAAAGTGAATTACAATGTCAGTTGGACTGTGGCCATGTAAGTGATCTGACCAGTCACGAACATTTAACTGTTAAGATGTTTTTCTGCTGTATTTTATTGCAGAGGTGAGTCACTTCACAGGAAACATTCACCACTAACATCATAAAAATGAATACATATGGTTTAAAATAAGACGATGAATCTTCAGGGGAAAAGAACAGAAGCACTATTTCACACAGCAAATGCCATATGAGTGTAACTATTATTGAGGCTCCTCCTGTCCATATGTCAAATTGTGAACCTAAGCAAGACACTGCACCCGAAATTGCTCCCAGTGGGCAACCTGTTCGTCTTGTATGGTTTGAGCATGTGTGTAAATGGCTGAATGAGAGGAAAATTGTAAAATGCTTTGTATGTTAAGGTAGGAAAATGTTTGCATTCCTTTTGCCATAATCAAATACTGTGATGCATCAAAATCTGGGTAATTACAAAATCCACTCGCGCAATTTCCTGAGGAAACCCTGACTGTACTGCAAGTTTACCAAATACTGTACAGATAACCCATACAGACAGCTAGAACATAACCTTAGTGATTATTTGATTTCAAATCTGTGGTACAGAACCAAAACAACAAGAAATGTCACAGTCGTTCAACTTAAAGATGGTGCTCTACACATACTTACAGATATATAGAAGTATATGGAGGGCATTGTATGATCATTACCCTGCATACCAGGGCATTGTGTGCATTTAGGCTCCATGACAATGAGGTGGCTCAGCAGATCAAGGTCCTGCTTGGAGTACGTGAAAATCTCTGGGGTATTTTCCTGTCACCTCTGATCAGGGGCCTCTGTGACTCTAACATCATTATCACAAACCTGCAGAGACAAGGTGGTGCAGGTGGTGAAGGTTGGGGGAATTGGTGGTGTTCTTTTTTCACTATGTGCCTGTCTCACTGCATTATATTGTTCAGTGACATATTCATATTTTTACTTCAAAATGAAAATGGGGAACCAGGCCATACCAAAATGTCTAAGATTGTTGGTGAGACCAGTGTGTATTTTTATCTCTTCTGTTGGCCTACGAGGGTGACACAATGGAGCTGAATCATCAAAAGAGTGAGCAAAAAGATCAACAGTTGGAAACTCTGCCCACTGATAAAAAATTCTTGAATCTCCTGGCTCTGAAACACATGCAACTCATCATCTATATTGACTTCTCACAGATGTGTTCACGCCCCTTATTTTGATGCAATGACCTATGGATCAAAACCAAAACATGTAGGCTTGATTTAATGAGCAGGCCTATATAGTATAATAAGCAAACAAACTGTATTTTTGGAATAATTCTTCCTCTAGAGAAGTGTTTGATGCTTAGTCCATATTTATGACTAAAGGCAGCTATAGACACTGTCTGCATACATGGGGTAGAAAAAAGTTTCCACGTTGTATTTTGAACCTTTTTTCTGTTGTTTGCCCTACTTTGCCCTATGCAATATTATCCCCCATTATAACAACGAGGAAGACCTTTGAAGATGCATAGTAAATAGGATCTCTAGTTGACGCAGAATAAATAGCTTGCCAAATAACTGCAGAAATCGTTCTTGAAGCCAATTTTGGCAACTCTTTGTGAAAATCATTTTTACATTAAACTTCATTCACACATGATTTACTGGTATTTTTCTTTTTTTTTCATCATTTCAGACAATAGCCCAATTCTGTAGGTCTATTGAACTAGTGATGCATATAATTGAATTAGTTTTGAACGTCATGGTGGGGTATTTCAACACAGGGATTTCATCATGTCTCTATAGTTGGCACTCATTCAGAGAGCCAAGCTAATATAAATAGTACTGTTTTGCATTACTTCAAGCTGCAAACATTGAACAGAAGGATTTGAGAGTATTATGATGAAGAGTTTCCAAACTTAGGCTTTAAAATCCTTACAGTTTTGAAAAGGATGCACACTACAGTGGCTTTATCCCACATTGTTCTGTCCCTAACATGAGCAATATTTATTGTTCTTTGCAATTGTTGCGAATAATAGAAATAACCCACAGTTAAAACTATACAGACTTCTCCTAGATAAGCATTAATCATACTGTGTCTTTCGTATATGTAGCACAGCTGTACTCTACTCCTCCGTGAGTTTTTGGGGGGCATTAGTTGTACTGTGATATAATAAATAAGGTGACATGAGCATTCGTCATGGTTACAATAAAATATAACCTTCTAACATAGCCAATCATAAGCACAATTTTTCACTTTGTATTTGTATGATACTTTCTAATGCCAAGAGGAGGCGAGTGTTTTATGGGGAATAAGGATTGGTGTGACAGTGAGAATATTAAAATGCTATCCCATTCCTGCTCACCTGATCTGGAGTTATGTTCCATCAAATGCAGATTGTACTTTCTATCAAGGGAATTTACATCGGTCATTTTCAAAGCAGTCTACATCTACTTGAGAGGCTGCCCTGTCAGATCTTTGCAAAGACTTGAACTGCTCACAGACCGGTAATCCTGATGCTGCTCTCTCTGTTGTTGGAGACTTCAATCAGGCTAACCTTTAGAAGGTTATGCCTGACTTCCATCAACATATTGACTGTGCCACAAGGGGAATTAACACTCTGGATCACTGCTACACGCCATTAAAAAACAGTTACAGCACTATAGAGCTACGGAGCGGAATTGTTACCTGTGTTCAAGAAGAGCGACCATGCGTCCATCTTGGTGAGGACAAAGTATATAAATAAAGTACAACCCATGCCCCAGTAATGTGAAAGGTCAGGACATGGTCAGGCCAATCAGAGGCCACTCTACAGTCTGCACTACCTGACACAGTCTTGAGTACATTTCAGGGCATCACTTTGGAAGTCACTGCTGACATCAATGGATTCACTGAGTCCATGGTGGATTTAATGTATAATATCTATATATCTATATATATATATATTTCCTTTCACAAACAGAAACCATGGATTACCAGAACCATCGAGGGTGGCATAAACCCACACACTGTG
Source organism: Scomber scombrus (assembly GCF_963691925.1). NCBI lineage: Eukaryota > Metazoa > Chordata > Actinopteri > Scombriformes > Scombridae > Scomber > Scomber scombrus. The sequence goes on from NC_084974.1 coordinate 20,895,132, forward strand.
GCCTAGAGTTTAGGGCTACAGTCTGGAAACATGGATAGTTATAAAGCAGCAGTCTACAATGTAAGAAGAGCAGTAAAGGAGGCAAAATGGGAACTACAATTCAAGGAGGGCAATCCCAGAGACATGGGACAAATTCGAAGAACTATGAAACATTACACCTCTTTAGTGCTTGAAATGGCTGACCAAAGATAACATCTGCTCCCCAGCACACTAGGCCCAATGCAGTTGGCCTACTGTCCCAACTGATCAACGGAAGATGCTGTAACACATACAAGAAAGGGAGCTATGTGAGATAACTGTTCATTGTCTACAGTTCAGCATTTAAGACCATAATTCCCTCCAGGCTTGTCACAAAGCTCAGGCACCTGGGATTAAACACCTCACTGTGCATGTAGATCCTTGACTTCCTGACGGGCAGACCCCAGTGAAAGTAGGTGGACACACCTTTTCTACTGTCATTCTTAACACTGGAGCACCTCAGGGCTGTGTTTTGATCCCCCTGCTGTCAGGAAGAAACATTTCCCCCTTTAATATCAACAGGTCCTCCGTGAAGTGGGTGGACAACCGAGGGCCTGACCTGGGCACTGTGCACTGGGCACTGTGCACTGGGCACTGTGCACTGGGCACTGTGCACTGGGCACTCTGCACTGCAGTGATGTTCCCCATCATAGACAAACAGAACTGCATGGTCCTGCAAAGAGTCGTTCCTTCAGCTGAACATACACTAGGAGATTATTTACCCTGCCTAAGGGATATTTACATCAGGCACTGCAAGAATAAGGCCAGATAAATAATAAAGGATCCCATTCACCCGGATAACAGCCTTTTCTCCTTGCTGCGGTTGGGAAGAAGGTACCAGATACACCAGGCCAGCAGTGAGAGGCTCAGGACACTACCCTCAGGCCACTAGGATCCTAAATGAGGTAATGTGTAATGCAGTCGATGAATGTATGAGGAGAGTATTCATTTGTATGCGCTGCTTGAAGTTCAGCATTGATTTTCCTGGTAAACATATCACAATGTCACAAGTGCTGCAACAGAACTCTGTTTCACAGCATATCAGTCTGTTGATTCTCCATGTGTTGAATTACCCTTTTCAATTCGGCCAAAGTAAACTTGATCATCAAAACAATTAAAAATGCAATCAGTTGTGTTTCCAAAATGTTATGTGGAAACTTGGCCTGGTAGCTCTTTGGGATTCTGGACCTTCTCTCTTGATGACCCCTCAAGGTGAACTCTTGTATGGCTGTCCATCCCATGAATACTAAATATGGCTGAATTAAACATTTTCTCTCTTCTCACTACTATTTAATCAGTTGTCTTACTGAGCTGTCTGTCTGGAGTAATCTCAGAGGCTCACCATCACACTGACTGGCATCATAAAGACGACTGGCACGCAGCTCTGGAAGTATTCAAGCTTTACCAATCCCAGTGGTGCTTTCCCTTCTTATGTATGCAATCTTTTAGCAGCTACAACCCTATAAATCAAGAGAAGTTCAAGAACACAGAAGCAGAAGCCTGCTTATGTGCTTGCGATGTGCTATGTCGTCTCTTAACCAATTCTCTAATATGATTTTTCTTTCCAAAGTGCTTTAATACGCATAGATTTATAGAAGGTTTTTGGTTTTGTGTTTCTTGATTTAAAACTTGATTCAGAGGATTGTGTTTTTGGTGGTTCTGGTGATTGTGTTTTCATAGTACAGATCCAAAAGCGCTGTTTAAAATGAAACACGTTATATTGACTATGGGAGTAATAAACCTTGCATTGTCTGCTGTGTGTCAAAGGAAGATAAACTTGAATGTATGCATATCCACAAACTGCAATTGTCTTTCCCAATCAACAAAACTGCGAGCTTTTTGTGTAGAATTTGAAATTTTCTGACATGGGTCCCCCCAATGGCAGCATAAATTATGACACTGTGGCAAATATTTCATTTTTAACTGTTTAGTTATATTTTGCAGCCCGTGGCACAATGCATTTAACTTACATGGCATGTTCCTGGACTGCTGCCCACATTTTGACACCTGGAGAATCCTTCCTAGTTCACAGAGCTCCTGACTTCTGTACACATCGTTGTTTGGTTGATGATTGTTACATTTTGTTAAACTTATTCATACCTAAATGAGGTTGTTATTAAATCTCAAAGCAATAAACACAAGGCAAGCATAATATTTAACTGTATACATGAAATGCTGTATATGTACAGAATTGATTATATTGATGCATTTATCTGCACAGTCCAGTGCAGATAAATGTTTGTTGTCTACACTGTGCTGTGCATTGAGCTGAAATTTAAATTTTGTTACTGATGCTATTTTAAACCAGGAGCAATTAAACCTGATGTTGTGCTATGCCATCACTATATACTGGAAAAAAGGACACATCCAGAGGAGGGAGAGGAAGACCTTGATGATAATGAGGCTGATGCCAACACCTGATGTCCACCCACATCCAGACAGCTGGCATCCTGCAGGCACAGCAGTTTGTCTGAGCCTTTTCAATACGATGTTTACAGAATTAATATGCTGTTTGCATTGGATAGTGCTTGTTATTTTAATAAAAAGAACAATTAAAATAATAGAATACACTTGAGAAAGAGTGTTGTTGGTTATTATGTTCATTAAATATGCTTAACTTTCTTCACTTTGGACATTATCCAGTTGCTTATTAACGGATTAAGTCATGTAAACCTCACAGTAATCTTGTCACGTTAGTAATGCGATCAGGAGGTTTTTGATAATAAATTACAATCTATGCTTCTAACTAAAGTAGCAAAGCAGTGATTCCAACCAGATGAGTTAATGATGGTGGTTACAAATGTTTGTTTGAACTCACCTAAATATAGTTCTATGAGCAGAACATATTAAGTTAGGCATTGTTACTTTTGGGGAAAGGTCCGTTTACATTGTCATCTAAATGTGCACCAAGTATTTATTTAGCAGTTCATCTAGCAATTCAATGTTTTTTTTATAAAACAGTGAGCTAGTGCCTCATCTTCTCAAAAACGGTGGCTTGTTATCTCCTGATTAACTGGATAATTATCCTTTAGCCACTACAACATGTATTTTCCACATTAAATATGATACATTTTCAGAGTGAGCATTCATCCTTACCTGTGTTTCCATTGCATGTGCACATTAGCTGAAACTGGCAGATCCTTACTGAACTGCTGTGGGCGAAAAAAACATTAACAATTTTATTTTTAAAAATCAAAACCTGTCAGGATTAACAATTTTATTAAGTACAGCGCTGTCTTTTCACTGTAAAGAAAGATTAATCTTAATCAAACTAATGCTATGATTTCCTATAGTTGTCATTTTATTGTAGGAACATGCGTCTCTCACTCTCTAATATTCCAACTTTAATTAAGTCTCTGGTGAGTTCCTTGGAAGAATCTCAAGTGAAAGTGCTCAAATCCAAACAGATGGCCCGCTATTTATTGCATACCTTATGCCACAGGTACTAGCTTTTTTCCCCCAAGCCACTACCCAAGACAAGGCTTCCCTTTATGTACTCTCCTGGGCCTGCATGATTCAAAATTCAGCCAAACAACACAGAAAAGTTAGTTTTAATTATATCTAAAAATACAATATAGAATAAATCAAATGGCAGACAGACAATCCCAGGATGGCTATTTAAAGATGCACCACAGAGAATGTGAGTCAGTGTGGATGAATGGGTTTGAAATACAGTGGGTAGTCCTGTTTCAGTCATCAATCCACGGGCCTGCAAGTGGCCTGATTCGTGCAGCCGCTGCCTCACAAAGTGGAAGCCCTCATGCAGTAAACAAGGGAATTGTATCTGACTGTACACATTCATCTAGACTAATGGCATGGTGATGCATCCAGGGGGATACACAAGCTCATGTTCTTTGTTCCAGATCATTTGACTCCTTCTAACTTCCACTCAGTCCTGTCACAAGTGGAAGTGTGAGTGATCTGTTTAATCTCATCAAATATGATTAGGCAAAACACATCTCAAGATAATACCCTTCAGCCCTCAGATTCAGCAGCGATACAGATGAGGCGTGAATGTTGCAGCTGTAAGTCAAAAGGAGCTGCATGAGACTTGGCTCCGTCCCACCTTTATTAGCTTTAAATTGAATGTACTGTTGAAAGATAAATAAAAGTGAGAAAACATTTGTAGAAATTCATTATGTTCCAGGAGTATACCAGCAATGCTAGTTGGCATCATCATGAGATATTTTTTAGACAATTACTTTGTGTCTAAGGTAGCAGCAGTGTTGTAAACATGCAGTTATTATTCTTCCAAAATCTCTATTAAAATGAGCTGTCAGTCAAAGACAAAACCATTTACACAAACAATGCAAGCTCTGGCTTCTAAGGGCAACAATAACAGACTCCTTTTCATTTTCAGGAGGTTCTGAAAATGAAAAGGGGGAAATGGAAAAATAGAGGATTTCATCTTCTACTGTTTGCTCTTTGCACCTCATCTTTTGGTGCAGAGCAATGATTACAAGTAAACTCTTCCAAAATATTTGCCCTGCCTGGCAGGCAATATAAAAGATGACAAAGTATGGGCAGAATAAAAAATGCAGTTAGATTTTTCCAGATGGGAATGTAGTGATTATTGTTATTGGTTCATATACAGTATTGACTCGAGGTTTGGGTAAATCACGGAGTTACCTCACTGTGTCACTAATACCTAAAATCTGTAATTAAAAACATGATCCAGATGACAAAAATGTCTTCATCACATCTGTTTAGCATATAGCATTTTCTTTGCAATCCCTATCCATCTTTGAAATCCTTTTATCCTTTTACTTCCTCAGTAAATCGCCCAGTGAATTACACAAGGCAATTTACATGCTTGGATAGTGAAAACAAGTGCAATTACTGTTATTTCTGCATAAAATGTTGTGCTGTTAATCCAAAAGGAGGACCACTATTTGTGTCAGGGTTGGAGGGCTTTTCATGCGTCTTGCCATGACTCCTCCAGCTGTCACTAATCTACAGCAGAAATGTGGGATGAAAAAGGAATAAAAAACAGACTGTGTTGACAGTCTGGTCCAAGTTACTTTAAAAACTTTAATACCAAATTCTTTCTGCTGAGACTTGAACAAATTGACTTCTCTAGCAGAAGCACAGCAAGTCTGACTGATTTAATTGTATAGAATGAGAAATACAACTGTAAGAACAATTAGCTTAAGAATTACTGTTCAACACTGCAAAATCTGAATTGTGCTGTAGACTTAATATGTTTAAGTGTAATAATGTTTTTTAAGATATCAATTTCATCCCTGAAGGATTTTGTTGGAGACTTCTGTTCTGCCATGATAAGAGCTTATTGTGAGCTGGAGGACTGATATGGACCCTGCCTACAGGGTACAGTGGGGATCAGTTTCTTCAGTTTAGTAAGACTTACAAGGCCTCCTCAGAGGTCATGCTGTGATTTTTACATTGCCCAGGGTATGGTTCTTACAGTTCAAGGGTAAAGAGGAAATCCATTTTCCAAGTCACTATTTACGATTGCACATGAATGTTTCCCCCCTCGATATCCAATTACAAAATTATGATGGATTCTTAGCATTATTTTCTGCAAGGCATTATTCAAAACAGTCTATCTCAATTTACACGGCTTAACGAAGCACTGAGCTTTTAATAACGCGAAGGAGTGTGATACTGGAAGCTGATGTTTACTTGAACTGGTTGGGTTTTTGGTGGTAATGATTATAAAGTGAGCATTGGGAACTGTCTCAGTGAGAGGTGAGGGGAAGCGAGGCGTTGTGTGAAGCAGGCAGATGGTTGGCCGGACAGTGTGTTGATAATGGCAACATTAGTCTGCTGGGAAGCAACATTATGCTCAAGGTCAATGGGAGCTGAAGAATGGAGGATCATAATGACTCAGGCCTTGTGTCCTGGAACGAGATCTCCCTTTAAGGATATTGAGATATTTAATATGAGCTCAGTAATCTGCACAAGGTTATTATAGCCATCCTCAAATTTCAAAAGGCTCATCTTTGTCACTGAAGCAGTCATAATTGACCATAAATGTTGCTTTATTTTATGTTTCTAAATTGGTAGGGTTTAGTGTGCATGTATTATCCAGATTACCACTTTAAGTTTGATGAGGTGTAGTTAGATAATGTAAATATAATATGTATTTGCACATTCCCACAATACTTTTATTTTTCCATATGCCCCTCAAATATTAGTATTTTAATGAGCATAATACTATTTGACTATTTGTAGGTTATTCATATGCATAAGCACATATGCAGTAATCCTTATTTACTGTAATTAGGGAGACATGACTGCTAGTTATATCTATCTGTATCAATCTATAAATTAATGATTCTCTTTCATATTTCCCACCAATACATACATTTTAATTGCAAATTCATCGTTTCAACTCCATTCTACTGCTTCACCTTCACCTTATTTTATTATCTAGCCAGTATTTTTATCCCATTTGTAATTTCCCCTATTAGATGTTTTATCCATGTATTTTTTTTTTTTTAAGATGTCTTTTCCCCACAGGGGTCAATAAAGTTTCATCTTAAGTGTTATCATTTCACTTCCAATTAAAGCAATCAGCTCCCAACACTAAACAAAGCATTGATCATAATGTCAAAGTGGTTTTCCTCACTTAGCCTACTGCCTCTTTCTAGCTTGTTAAAACAAGGGCAACAGCAGCCTGCTGTGTTGACATCTGTGAGTATTTTCATGACGCCACTTGAAGCATATCTAACTGAGCTCCGATGCGACGGTCTTGGAATTCAGAGCCTTCCTTTTGTCACCCTAAAACACAAATTATGAGCAGAGCCAAGAACCATCTTCCTGAGGAGCTTCATGTTTTTTTAATCATTCTACAAGTTATACCCTTTGCATATATAATTAATATTTAAGACTGAGTAATACTCAACAGTTGCATGGAATAACAATTACAGTGCAGCTATGGTCCACTGTCCATCAACAGGCTGCCCTTTATATAACAATACAGATGTGAATATTAGTATTAACTGATATTATGGCTGTGGGTAATAGTGCTGTGATTCAAAAGCACAAAGCATTACTCATGAGTTAATTTCAAAGCAGTCACAACAAAATGGCAGTTTTCAACTTGTTCACATTTTAATCTGCACATTGTCTCTCTTTTTCTTTTCTTTTCTTTTCTTTTCTTTTTTTTTTTTACAGTGGCATAGTTGAAAAATGAATATTCAATACTGAGAAAAAAGCAAACCTCACACATCCCCCATAAAAAGCAAATTAATTACAGCGATTAAAACTTTATACAAAATGAGTTATTTATAGCATCATACTGAACTAATAAAATAACATGTATGAGCATTGGCAATGTGGTTCGATATCTTTGATACAGTGACTATATACAGTGAGGGGATGTTTGATTCACCAATGCCTCAACATGTCATTAGTACTGTTTGCAGCAAACTCAAAGGCCATAACGGTGATCCTTGTATTGTTTTTTATGAGAAGTTACAGAATTAAAAAATGGAAAAGTTAATGTCTGACAACTACTTTAGTAATAACAGCAATAATATCAATCAATGTAGTATTATATAATAAATGTCAGTCAATCATAATAATAAATACATATATTTTGACCAGATTTTTTTTCCCCATTTTTAAGCAATCCATTAGAATCCCTGTTTGAAGAAATCTTCAAAAGTGTGAAAACAATTTCATCGAAGTGATGGAAACGGAAACCTGAAATTAAAAGCTATAACCAGCGATTTCATTTTTCTAAAATTGAATACTTACACATAATTTACATGCCTTCTGGCAAAGCAACCTCTTGTTTGCCATGGATAAATGAATAGAGGAATAGTGGAATACTTTAAATACTGTATATGCTCATATACAAATTTTAATGTGTCAGGGATCCCAAGATTCAACAATATTGTTTACCAATATTCACGTTAGCAAAGTATTTTACAGCAATATCCACACATTGAGCATAGTTGTTCAATAAAAGTCAACATAAATAATGAACCGCACAAGGTTCCACTCATTCAGTTTGGATCTTACATCACATTGCCAACACAAATCTAAATTCTTCATCCATGACAATAACTGCAAGTGTACTGAAATCTTCATCATGTATCTGACACCATCTCTCCTTCTAGACTCATATTGAATCCTGAGACAAAAATCAGTTGATGTGTTTCCCCTCCTTGTTAGTCCTCAGACTTTGTGCTTTAATTTTTCTGACTTGTTCTCTGTTGGTAAGAATCAACGAGAGCAGAAACTGAAAATAAATCAATGCAGAAATATACAGATCGTGCTAAGAGGGAGTGGATTTTATCTAGAGACAATCACATAGATTGTGCTTATTTATATTTTTATTCTGTCAAAGTTTCTGGTCTGCTTTATGCTTTTTTTAATGCAATATGGCTGTGGTGGGCTAAACTCCAGGCAACATCCAAGACCACTGTTTAATCCCTAAAAAGATTCCTCTGATATATTTAACATATTCTGCTCTTAAAGCAAAACAGTTGCTTTAAGAGCACAACAGTCTGAAAAGCTAAGACTTGATTTTGACTTGAGTTGAAGCACATTTAATTTTGCTTCATAATTTTAAAAAGTTGTACAGTTAAAGTAAGAGATAGTTGAAAGAAAAAAATGTATTAATTAATGCAAGCGATGGAAAAAAAGCAGAAAAATGTACAGCATTTAGGCACCAGAAAACTGAAATGAAAAGAATCCAAAATTGTACATGGTTCACAATGATAACAAAAGGAGAAGGCTATACCGTCAGAAAATGCTTTGAAAACAAGCAAATCCAAGCATGAGCTTTCTAGAGAGAACAAAATATAATAAAGAAAGTAAAACAGATCATGTATAGTGACACTGAGGCAGCTTAAAATTGCATGTCTGCTGTCAAAAGTTATCATGAAACAAAGCAAAAAAGTCTAAATAAAGTACTCTTTCTTTTCCTCTGCATGCACATGGTTTCCCTCGGCATTGATGATAGCTGTGTCTGCATCAGGAGCGTCTTCTGCTCCTTTGGCCTCATGTGTTAGATATGTCCCTGTGGACAAGCAGAGCCACAGCAAGTTATTCACCTACTGAAAATTGCTAGACATATACATCTACTCCAAACAAGAAAATTGTTATTCATGGGAGTGCAAGTGACCTCTCTTACCTTTATGTCTGGCTAGATATCGTCCAAGAACTATTATCAAACACAAGGTGATAAAGACCACGACTGCAACAACGCCACCGATTAAAGCATGGTCAGGTCCCTGTTGTCCTAAAGCATTAGGATCTGAACCGACAGAGAGAGAGAAAGAGAGAGAGAGAGAGAGAGAGAGAGAGAGAGAGAAAGAGAGAGAGAGAGAGAGAGAGAGAGAGAGAGAGAGAGAGAGAGAGAGAGAGAGAGAGAGAGAGAGAGAGAGAGAGAGAGGGAGAGAGAGAGATGGAAGGAAAAGTGGAAAGTGCATAATATTAGTTGATACCATCAACACCTGCAAGATTTTCTCTTCCTTTGCATTAGTAAATTAAAAAAACAAAAAACTCCAGAATCCAGATACTTATTCTCTTAGTCTTGCAAAAAAAAGAATAGTCCCATATGAGCTTCTTCCATATTTACAGCAACCTGACATTGCTGCTTTGATAAGAGCACAAAATGACATAAGCATAAATGAATGAATGATAAATAAATAAATATATACATTTTCATAATAAAAAGGCAAATACATATATTAATGTGTTGAATTTATTTCTACATTTCTGTTATTTAGGATATTTTTGTATTTCTACATTTATTTATTTCTGTATTTCTGTGTCTGTGTGTTAGTTGAATGTGTGGTCCTTACATCAGTCTAAAGCAGGGGAGTGGTCAGCTGGGTGAACCAGACAGAAGCATACGACTATCAAATATACATGACACATGTTAGCTAACCTGTTAAATACAAGAACAGACTGTATAGAAAGATTGACAACGTGGTTATGTATGATCCAAATTGTTTCTGTATTGTGTAGAAAATGCTTACACATGCAGATATTTATAGCATTTTGTATGCAATGTTTAACGTCAGTGAAGTCCATTGAGAAGTTTAAAGCAAGGCAGCATAAACACAAGTTATTGCAGTGAAGTTCAGAGATAGACGAGCTAATGCAACCTGAGCTAACACCACAATGACAATAACATGCTCACTACTGTTTTAGATATTTTCACAAGTAACCCCCTGCACCAGTTTAAAACAGAGCTTCATTTTCCTCCTGTAACACACACAAGTTAACCAGCTCAGATTTAGCATTAGTGAATCCCTGTTAGTAACTTCTTGTTATTTTATGTCCAGTAGTTTACTGTCAATTCACATCTATAAATTCACAATCCACCAGATTATTGTAGCTTCCTAAAAAATATTAAGTTTGACTGTAATTTGACACTATATAACTTAACAATAATTCAGACTTACTCCACAGCTTGCTAAAGGGTATTTTAGAATATGTTTTACTCATGAACAGTTATAACAGTTTCTACATTAAATATATAATATCTAAACTTTGAGACATCTTGTCTTGTACTTCTGTCTATCAACAGACTGACACCCTACAGCGAGGGGCAGAGCTGCATCACAGTGAGTGACCACAGCAACAACATGGGATGCCTGAAGAGAGTGAAGCTTGATGCAGGACTGAAGCAGGAGCGGCAGGACATCCAGCAACTGTTACTTAGATGAATATCATCCTCTCGACAGTGTGATGGCACCCTGCGTTGGTGTGTTCATGGGAGCTCAGCTTGTTCTGTTGTTTCAGACAGAAGCATCCAGGGGTTAGGCTGTGGCTGCTGAACATTAGTGTAATACTTCACATGCTCCTTTTGTACAATAAACTTTTATTCTATACAATTCTGATCTGGTATTTTTTCTTTCACATTATACACAATCTGTATTTAAGTGTTCAATGGGACATAGAGAACTTATGGGTACAATTTTGTGTAAACATAGTTGCAGAGAACCTGAACATAAATGATTTGTATTTTTTCTGAAGATGATCTAATGCTATAAATATCCACATCAAGCAAAAATGTAATAATTGCATGATGACGAGTCTCCAGGCCTTTTATTACATTGGCTTTAATATTGTTACTGTACATTACACACAAATACATGTGTGAAATTATATATTTCACATTCATACTGAGAAAAAAGAGAAGAATCCCAGCCAGGTCACTTAAGGTCAGTGATTGAAACATATTTATCAAAAAGTATCTTTATTGAGCAAGTGAGGACAATGTTCTCTTTTTCATTTTTAACAAGTACATTACTAACATATGAATGTTTATGATTTCTATGAATGTTCAAACTTTTGTCTCTACAATCTCTACAAAGACGGTGACAGAGTGAACATGAACAGTAGCGAGTCTGCTGTCCATACTGGACTTGTCTCCATCGTCTGCACCCTGCAGAGGCTGTGGCACAGGCTGCTTCTGTAAATACAATACAATCACAGGTGTAAATTAATTGTACATAGATCAGTTTGAGATCAATGTAAGTATACTGTATTTGACCACTAAATACAAAAGATAACTAACTGTCCTCCTTTGTTTTTTGTGATTATTCTTGTCACTTCATAGTAAACCAAAGTTCATTAATTCATTGTTCTTCACGCTGAACAGATGCTTCTTCAGTCTGTCCTTTGACTATGTAGTTTATATTTTAATGGCTGGCTAATAATTTTAAGATTTAAATTAAAGGGGGACCTATTATGTCTTTCCTTATTTTCAGTCCTATAATGTTACCATATCAAATGTCCATAATGGCCAAAGTGTCACATAAATGCACAAATAAGTAATCCATGTGAGCAGAAAGCACTGTCTTCAGACTGCTCTGAATACTCAGTTTCCAACATTTCTCTCTACTTTCAGCTCTGCTAATTCAGCAATGAACATATTTCATTTCTTATACATTCTTCACAATAAAAAAGTTATTTACTCATTTAAAAGCTTTTAACATGAAGCAGCAAAAACTGGAAGTGTTGAACTTTTATCAGCAGCAACTTAACATGACTCTGATACTCCTCACTAGGCCTCCTTAGGCTGGCCAATCAGATCAGATTGGGCTGAGGGGGCCCCTTTAAGAGACAGGAGCTGAAACTGCCTGTTAAAAGACAGAGGCTGAACTGAGGGGCTGCATAAAGGGTCAGAATAAGAAGGAGTGCGTTAACCTTGTATCATGCAAAGCTGCTCTGGTGGAGTTCCAAAATAAAAATTTCCTGCTGGAAATTAGCATGATAGGTCCCCTTAAAAACATGATTTTGTAAGTTTAATACTTTAATACTATTGAGTACACTTATGCTAACTCCAAATCAAATTTTATGACTAAATATTGTCATACCAGGCTGTAAGTTTTATAATAGGCTAGGCTTAGCTAGCTAACACAGATTAGCTGATGACAATGATTAACTTACCGAAAAAAGCAAAGAAGGGCCGACACCATCTGTAAGACCAATCATCAAAAGCTCCATCCCCAGGTTCAAAAATGCTGGTAGTTAATCAAAGTAAGATTTATACTAGTGTCCTCCTTTAGAAACAGCTGTTGTCCCATGTCTGCTGTGGTCAAGCCAAGGTAGTAATAGCAGTTATAGGAGTTAATACAGAAGTAAATAAATGAAGAAATGTGTAAATACATAAATAAATAAATGTAAAAATACACAAATAAATGAAGGAATACAGAGATAAATAAACTTAGAAATATAGCAATAAATGAAAAAGATAAGATTAGTAGATCACGATAAATAAGATCATTTATGGAAATGTAGAAAAGACAATCAATACATTAATTTAATGATGCTCTTTTTTCAATTTTTCAAAAATCTAATGTTTATTATTTATTTATACTTATGTCATTTTTTGTGCTCCATACTTTGAAATACTTGAATTGGGGTATAAAAGAAGTAAATGAAATACCACAAATCTCTCCACAATTAAAAAACATGGCATTAGCAAAGCGACATGCTGCAACAACACTGAAGTCTAGCTTTGAGTGATGTTTTAGGCTTTTTCCAAAGCCTTGAGTGACACTATCATTTGTTTTCCCCTTGCACGCTGCCACTTACTGCCGCTGAGGAACAGGTTCAAAAAAAAAAAAAAGAAAAAGAAAGAAAAAAAAGTCTTATTTAACATGAGACATCCACTGGGGCAGAGAGCGTGCTGAAGGTTTCCCAGGTAGGAGCATGCCTTTGTGTCTGTCCTGCAATAAACTGTAAGTGGATGTGTCTTTACTGTGCACCTCATGTGCTCTCATTATCTCAAGCTGATGAATGGCTATGGCTTGTGCTCAGTTTTGCAAAGTGACCCTGGGAAATGACGGCGGGATGTTCCTGCAAACCTCGTTATACACCTCTGTTAACAGAATGCAACCATCATTTTCAGAAACCCCAAAGTGTGGGGCATTAAAAAAAAGATGAATTTGTGAAACATGCAGTTCATTTCACACCATGCAGATTAGAACCACCATGTTGCTGTTTTTTCAGGGATTCACTAGCAGACACTTCAGACTTTTAAGCAATAATTGTTTTGGTATAACAGTTGAATAAACTCAACTTTGGTTGCATGTCGATGGATATAATGATTTGTACATGTGATTCCACTGTCAACAAGGGGCATAAGCAATTTTCATATCACACTCAGTTGGTGTACAGTGCTCACAGGAATGAGACAAGCTGAATTGCTATTGCTGCATGGCTTCTGAACTTGTCGGCTGAACACAACCTACCTGTTATGCTTTCGCCTTACAGAGTGAGTAAATGACTATTCAGTATTTATTCTTGTCCAACCAGAATTTTGAGCTTTAAATCATGCGTAAATAAACTGTTTATTTTTGTGTCACTCCTAGCATCAGCTGCAGAGAACAACAACAATCAAAGTGGTTGCAAAAATTAGAACATCTTTCTTGAAAGACTGAGATGACACAGTACACACGCACTGTCACAAAAAAGGAAGGCTAAAGACAGCACACAAGGACATCAGTGACTCAGTCAGCCTTATTTTGTCTCATATGGTTTAGTTACATAAATACAATGTTAAATAGGAGTCCTGATTCAATCCTGTCTCCAACAGCAAGTATTTTAACCTTTATGAAAAAATGTATAGGAAATAAAACATCTCAAAATAAAAAGCTACAAAGGAACAAAGCAGGATGTGGTGTACATAGATTCAATCATGAACTTGACCAAAGAAATGCTGTGAAAACAAATCTTTCATATAGTAACTATATGATCAGAAATGTGAAAGATAAAAAGTTGGACCTGTCCTTTCATTTCTGCTGTAACCACAAGATCCAGAATCAAATGTTTACACCCTGGCACAGATACAATCTCCAGCCCAGCTCTACTCAGATATAGTCATCTATTTCATTTTGCAAAGACAAACCAAACCAGGAACATATTGTGTGATAACTTATGCAGCCTGTGACATGGCTGGAGAGAAAGTGGCACGCGTCAGCAGAGTGAGCATCCATGCATGGTGATGGTTTGGCTCATGCTGGGTGGAGGCCGTGATGTGTCCTGACCCAGATCCAGATCCAGCATCACACACTGTAAAGCTGGCTTGCAATGATCGTCTAGTGGGATATTTACCTGTTGTGGGCCCTGGAAAGTCTTTGGCTGTTGCCATGGTTGCAGACAGTGACAGCAGTAAGGGAAGACGAGGGGAACAACACCATGATAAAAAGGTGACCAGAAAGTTCAAAGGAAACATGAGAAATTAGCATGATCCATTTTCTTTTTAAATTTACTTCAACAGCTTGCAGACGTGACGGAGAACATGGCTTGCTGTCAGAGCCAAATGCATGCCTAATTGGAGAACCATTGACAAGGACAAGATGAAAAATAAAGGCTTACATACTATAGATTTTTGGTGTGTAACTGACTGAATTACAAACAATATTTTCTCACGTATCACTAATTGTATGTGGTCAGGCAGTTAGTTGTAGCTTAAACTGTCCAGATTTTGAGATATGTCTCTAATATTAAGAACGCCTATCAACTGATTTTTTTTAGTTGCCTATGAAAACAACAGTTTCAGACAGACATCTCAAACCTTGAGCAAATTAAACCAAAACTACCTGCATAGCTAGATACCAATAGTAAGTGAGAAAACATATTTTTGAAACCGACCTCTTAATACTGAAAACATGCAATCCCTTTTGGACTTCTAATGAATTTTCAAACATTCAGTGGTAACACATTCACGTACACCTGGAAATTTAGCAATCACTAAATAATGGGTACCGCTTTCTGATAAGACACCCTTAATTAATTAATAAGGGGTTTATAAAATTAAGTAATGGCTAATAGTACTTTTTAAATAATTTACATATGATTTATAAATCATTCAGAAGCCATTGATATGCATACTTTGTGGGATGCCAGGGTTGTTAAAACCCCTCCTTTTTATACCACTATAACATTTGCTTTATCTAATTCTTCAGCAAAACACCTCTTGTGTACTATTTAACCACCTGGGCATTCAGGTGTAAATCAATTTATTAACAGTTTATTAAGATTAATTACTGTAGACTAATTATTCTCATCAGTGGCTTTGATGTAGTTGACACCTGGACTTAGCAAATGTGAAATCCTAACTCTTTACCAATGACTTGTAAAGATGTATAACTACAGACTTCAATCATTTTCAAAAGATATTATTATTAATGGATTATGAATTATTTGTAAAACATTAATATATCATTTATTAAGCCATTCATTAATGCTTATTATCACTTTAAAAAGGTGCCTTATCAGAAAGTGGTACCAAATAATGTCACATCATGTACACCTTACATTTCCAAGAAGGGATATGTATTGCAAATCCTCAATGAGGGTATGCAAGAGTGTGAAAAAATGGTCACTTTGATACTTAAACTTGTAACATTGGGGAAAAAAGTTGCTCAGAAAAGTGAATTCATGGCTTATGTATGTTGTGTTTGTGTTAGCCTCCCTTTTATGAGACTCAAAATCCTTACATTTTAAGGTTTGTGGGTTGATAATCCAAATGAGGCACATCCAAAAATCCCACCACAAAAGAAAAGCTTTTTTTTGTTGGCAATTTCACTTGTTTTTTTCCTTAAGAGTGCTATTGTGACTCAGTATAGCAAAGTCATACACAGTACACTACTACAGTAATTCTATTAGAAGAGATGAGCTCATAAACACAGAGAATGGGATTTTACTAAATATTATTCAAGCATAATTGCATGTGTTCTTAATGCTTGCTTTAAGCAGCAACAAAATTCCATTTTTATTTCTGCTCCTGCCAAACGGGTGGTTAAATAAATCAACTATCTTGTGTGGAAACTGACCACTGACAATATCAGCTTATATTAAAAATTATCAGTGACAGTAATAAAAATGCGAGGAGGATAGCAATGCTTTGTAAAAAAATAGATTAGAAAGAGAAGACAAAAAAATAAAACAACTGTTGGATTCATCCAGTAAAACAATTCTATTTTCTAGCTCAAAGCCTTGTTGTTAGCTCATCAATCATCAACTGTGTGTTCAGTGTCATATTTGTGAATGCATGGAGCGTTAAGGCGGGGCCAGGGTTTTTTTTTTTTTTTTTTTGGGGGGGGGGGGGGGGGGGGGGGGGGGGGTGCAGGCATACCTGTGAGCACAGTTGTGATTGCCTATGCCTGATGGGGGAATGTTGGCATTAGCAGAGTGGAAGAATGGAGGCTAGAGAGGGAGGCAGGGGAGCTGAAGTTGGAGGCACTAAGGTGATGATGTCTGCTAAATGAAAAGAGGAACAACAGGGAGCAAAAACAAACCTCTTAATGGGGGGGGGGGGCTCAACATGAGAAAACTTACAGGAAAATCAAACAGCACCAATCAATTACTGCGCATGGTTAGTGCAGTGGGTTAATTCTGGGCTTTCACCTGAGTGAATACAGGCAAAACAACAAAAAAATAAATAGATGATAAAATACATCAGTAGCACAAATGACTCAAGCTGTGAATGAGTAAATTCTTTCAGGAATATCTTTGAGCAAAGGATGAGTCATACAAGAAGGACTCATATTTCTTATATCTGTTAAGTTATCTGAGTTAATCTGATTGGTAGATAAATGGGCCACACATACAGAATCCACATCCATCATGTATCATGCTTGTTAAGATGAAAATGTAGTGAAATGTGAGGGTAAGAGGTAAGAAGCGGGGCAGAAGATTTACAGGCAGGTGCAGACATTTCCCAACTGTATTTAACCAAACTAGTATATATATATATACTACCATTTCTCTAACATCTCAGACAGAGTAATTATCATATACTGTGTTTCCTCTATTTATTTAATACTGTGTATTAAGTAGCATAATTGCAGATGGTGATAAATTGCGGCGGAGTGATGACATTTATTGCTTCTCAGCTCTCCTGTCATTAGCAAATTAGGCTTCGAGGCTGAGATGATCCAAAGAGACCCGTTAAGTATTCAGCCAGACATGATGTCACTCTGAAGAATGACTGTCATCATCAGTGGAAATGAACCTGTCTTGCACATCTTTTACCCACTCAACTCAATTTTTCATCTTTCCCTAGTAACCAGGACTTTGTATTGAGTGTGAGAGGACTGCTGAGGGTCATCAGTTTTTGCTATTTCCTCGGTTAATCTAACAAAAAGTGAGACACAGCTCCCTGACACATATAACTCTAATAACGCTAATCCAACCAATTTCAATGTTTCTTTTTGATTTGAAATGATAAAGAGAAGGCTTTCTGACTTAAATAGGAGGAATGAAACTTTTGTCCAGAAAATGGCGCACAGATATGACAGGATGATATGGACTAGCCTGACATCGCTGCCTTCCCCTGTTCAATGAGCATGATGAAAGAAAAAAACTGAGATAACAAAAGCTGAAAGGACGAATGTGTCATCCTCCTTTTCCCTTGTTTTTTTCCCTCAGTGATGGGCTTTTTCTGCTCAAAAGCCTCTGCCTTTAAAATCAAACAAAGAAGCTGCTGTGCATCCACTAAGTGCTTGTGAGCTTAAATAAGTCCAGTGTCTGAGCTGTAATAAGTTCCTCCCAAACACACTGCACTCTCGTGTGGGACTGTTTAATTGGCAAAAATGGAAACATATAAATCCATGTTGAATTTTAATATGCTGTCCTTGTTTTGTATTTTTACTTGGCTGTATTTGATCAACGCTTTAAACATGTGCTGCAGAGGCCTTAATGATCCGTTTCCTGCACCATGCTGTCTTTATTCTCTCAGCCCATCCACTGTCTCGGGATTAACTTATCTCTCCTCCAGGCGGTACTCGGAAGCTAAATTCTGCATCCTTAACACTTTTTTTTCTGTTTCCTCATAGAGAAAGTCCAAACGCTAAACCTATGCAGCAATATGTACAGAGTACAGTAAGATAAACCGGGTTATCCTCCATGGTACCAAGGCAGGTCATCCATTAACTGCAGCGTTGGTGGTTCGATCTACATGTCAAAGTGGTCTGGAGCAAGACACTGAATCTGTATTGCTGTGACCACAATGATGCAATGTGCCTTGAATAGTGTGTGTGCATTGGTGTGTGGGTGTGAATGTGTAAATGAGATGCAAATTGTCAAAAGCGTTTTATCCTACCAAAGTTGAAAAGCGATGTATATGTGCAGTCCATGTTGCTAAATTTCAGAGATTTGCATTTGTGCCAGTTTTCCAGTAATTTCCAGTGTAAGAAAATCAAGAAGCAGGTTATTTAAACTTGCTCTAATTGTGTAAAGTCTAGATGAGCATCAAGTCTACATGAATGATTGTCAAAGTTACAATATCATTACAGTGTGAGGTCAAGCATTGGACATTTTCAAATAAATTAGCACTTAATCTACATGATCACACCACAATAATGTAGTACCAACCAAAGATCATGCAGACTTGATATTCATTGTTGTATGTTACAAAACTCAGTCAACCAACTGATTATTTGAGTGATTTTCGTATTATATGGAAATAAATGGCTGCCTCATATGATAATACAAAAATTTTGAATTTAAAAATCTAAAACTGTACAGCAGCACCAACAATGGTCAGCCAATGTAAACATGATTTTAGTTAAGGAGATAAAAGTTGCAAACACACTGGCGGGGTCAGTTAAATTCTTGAAATCTAAGAAAATTAACATTGCGCCCAGGCTCTATAGCCAAAAAGTTGGAACATCACTCAAGGAATTAGAAGTCTCAGATGTCTCAGTTACCTGTCCACAATCTACTTTTCACATAAAACTGGTAAAACAAAGCTTCTGTAACATGTTCCCCAAGGGGGCAATCATGACAATGTCTTCAACAGTCATTATGAGTGGCAGATAATCTGACAGAAAGACTGTAATTCGAGGAGATGGTGCTGAATATATTATTGCTTTTCTTATTATGTTTTTTGATTTTAGACCCTTTTTTTATCATAACATGCACCGTCTGCAAATCATACCTCTTTAGGTTAAGCTGCCAGACTGACAAACCTTCTGCTGGCATTGTATCTTTGTAATGAGCACCAATCATCTTTAAAATAGCACACAATGCAAGTGCAGCAAGTACACTGCCAAGCACTGAATATGAAGCAACAGCAAAACTGATCATCCATAATACAAGATTAGCCCTTACTGAAGTACCCACCATATACAAAGAGTATATATTCAGCACTGCTGGTCCCGAGGTGGTTGCTGGCCTCGCAGCGGTACGTGCCATTATCTGTTTTATTTAGTGTGGTGATAGTTAGTTCTCTGCCCTCCACGATCATACGCTCAATGTCTGGCAGCTCTCCTCCATCTTTAGACCAGAATACTGGTTCAGGTCTAGAAAAAGAAAAAAAACAGACAATACTGTTGGTAATATTTTCTCAGTTTATTTTGCTGCAGTACTGCAGTATTACTCTTGAAAATTATATTCTGTAATGAAGAGGAATCACATTTCAAGTTCAATTTCTTCATATTGTCATGCCAGTAATTGCCACTAAATTGAAGTTGTAAATAAATTACATTGGGTTGCCTATGGAATCACACTCCAGTTTGAAGTATTGCCCTTCCTGTGGAATCACCAGTGAATGTGTGATCTTCAGGTAGGGAGCATCTGTGAAGAAGAGACAAAAAAATCCAAAGCTATGACATCACTGTAGGTTTTAACTCGAATACCGACAAAGTACAACAGTAGTTAGCTCTTTACCCATTGGGCAGCTCTTAGCTCTAGCCCATATCCCTGTTCTGCTTTGGTACTAATCCCTTACCTGCAAACTAATCCGGCACTAATCCTGAGCCAATGCAAAGCTAAACCTGCAGACATAAATGTAATCTCAATTCTAGTATTTCTTCTCAATGCTAATCTTAAACCTAATCCAGCTTTGCAGGGTGTGTATGACTGCACTCACAGTGGACCTCCAGGACCTCAGTTGTCTGGTAAGGATTGGACAGAGACACATGCTCCACGCTGCAGGTGTAGGCGTCTCCGTCATCTCCTCTGTCCACATTGAACTGGAGGGAACTCCTCACTGTGAATGATTTTCCTGTGGCATTCACCTCCTTGGTGCCTGTAGAGAGTCAGAAAATGAAAAAAAAAATGTACTTGTATAACTAATATTATTGGGGAACAGTTCTTGCTTTTGTGCAGGAAGTTCGTGCAAAAAATAATTTCGAAGAGAAAGCAGCTAGCATTATAACTAAAATGTGAGAAACATGCATTTTATTTCAAGTTGTGTTCTGACATAGACAGCTGCAGTGTTGTTGTTTTTCTCTGCATCTCCTTTGAGGGAGAGAATCCTTGGCCTTTGAAAGTCAAGTCAAAGTAGAGTGAATACGGAGGGGAGAGCAGTGAGCGTTGACTCGGTTGGTTGGGTGTGTTTGCTCCTTCAGGACCATCTCTCAAACATCCCAGTCAACACAAACAGGAGCACATTCCCCCGGCAGTATGGAGAGGATTTCCGTAGTTGTAGTCACACCTCTCCTTTCTGTTCTCTCCTTTGTCTTAATTTCATGCCCAAACATTCACTCTATACACAGCTGCAGATCCTGATTTGTCTTTCTATTCTCCCCAGCCTTATTACTCTGTCTTCATTTAGAGATGCTTCTTAACTGGAAGCACTTCTTTGTAGTTTTCTGTCTTCTCCTGTCAACGGCTTGTGTGGTAGTGTCACTTTGTTCTGACACAGCTGTGCAAGGCTATTGCCCCTCATCAAAGCAAAACGGACAAAGGCATTTACCTGACAATGGCCTCAATGACATTTCACTGTAGACTTTTCACTACAACCTCTGCCCTCACCTCCTCTGGACTTCCCACCATCCAGTGCAAACCTCAGTCAATCTATTCCTATGTATGTACTCCCTCCACTCCTTCACTCACAAATACACTCACAGTCACACATGCTCAGCACATCCCCAGTCTATTAAATGCTAAACACCCATTGCAATGAAACCTAGATCATCCATATCATCATCATTTTGAGGCAGATCTGTTCGATTTGTTCCACTCCACGGATTCTCTTTGATTTTGTCATGTGCCAGGGGAATAATATTTTATTGGACTTTCCAGTGGAAGCACTATTTCCACTATGACTGCCAAAACAGCTTTATACAGCTTTCTATACTAAACTATATTGTTTCAAAATGGAGGAATGTTTTTGCTTGCAGGTGTTAAGCCAGTCCTTCCCATGGTTTGGGTTAAAATGGTTAGATTTAGGCACAAAAACTGCTTCATTAAGGTTAGGGAAAGGTTATGGTTTGGATTCAAACATTAAAATGTGGTAAAATATCCTGTTTAACAGCACTAAAATGTCTGACATGATGTTAAAAAATGTCTGGGTAATGGTCTACAAGAGGTCCAGCAATACATTCTGGGAATACGTTAGCTCATTTGAAAATGTATGACATACTGGACTTGATTTATATGGGTTAGTAATGCTGGTTACTTTTTTGAATGCATGACACAGTAGTACTGCAAATGTTTAAACTGAAAGTAGTTGTAGGAGGGGGATATAATAACTATGAGAGGAGGAGGAAGAAAATAAAATCACAATTTTACTTCTAACCTCGCTGACCTACAGGACAACCCAATTTTATTGATGAATGCCTTAAGAAGAAGATCATTTTGACAAAAAAACTTCGAACATTACATATCGTTTTAGCAAACAGGAAAGTCAAATGCATTGCATTTTGCCCTTAAGTTCAAAGTGGCAAAGAGGAAGTGCCTCTGTGGTGCCAAACACAAATCTCTCCAGCTTTTCCTCTCATTCTTCAAGTTGCCTGCAGCATCAGAGCTACCACAGAGAAGCTGTCAATCTGTTTCAAGGTGGCTTCTAGCATCGCCAGAGAGCAAGCAGAGGCAGCTTTCGTAAGAATGTGAATGTGCCCAAGTGCACCTGCTTTGAACCAAAACCCCAAGAGCCAAAGTCGATCTAAATTCAGGCAACTGAGGGTGCTCCTGTTCCTCTTTCCTCTCACCACATCTGTGTCTGTTTTAGCAAGTAGGAGCTTCAGAGACTAGATCTGATTTTATCAGAAATTTAAGTGCAGAAATATAATAGTTTCATAAGTGTAATATTAGGGTATGGTTTGGGTGACTTAAATGTTAGCTTCCCTTCAGATTATTTATTGTTTAATGTTCAGTGGGTCAAGCTGTCATCAGCCTTGAAGGAATAAGTACATGATAATTAGAGCCTTTGTTTATTTCATGAAGGCATCAGAGGCATTCTCCAATAGCAGCATGTTCATTTTTTAGACTTGCAAGAACTTCAAACTGTGCCTCTTGAACACCAGAATCTCCTGCACAACACAGTTTGCAACATGCTGCCTGCTGACCAATAATTACAGCCTAAATGTTTTGAGAAATTTCCTTTTCTCTTTTCTCTTTTCTCTTTTCTCTTTTCTCTTTTCTCTTTTCTCGTTCCTTCTTTTTCTTTATTCTTTGACCTAATTCTCAATTAATTTGCTTGTTGAAAGCTCTTTAAGTATAAACTCATATTCATGAGAAACATGTTTTTGCCTCATTTAGCAGTTGTCAGGGTCTATAATTTTACATTTGGACCTTCTTTATCCTTAATGAACATTCTAGCACATTTTGTATTTTGATGTTTGGTGGTCGGAGGGGACAGAGGCATAAAGAATATGCTAATAACTGCTCTGCTGGTAGATCCATGGTTGGGTTCAATCACCAACACAAGTTTACACCTATCTGTACTGTACCACATTGTATTTACAGCACACAACTTGGCTGACTAGAGTCACCAGGATAACACTGTTTCAAAATGGTGTTGTCCAAGTGCTGTTGTAACTTTAGATGTCAGTTAACATTGTTACAGATGCTGAAACCAAATAATGAAGCTTTGCGAAAGTTCAATGAGAGAGACTATCTACATGCTTACTTTAGTGTCTCTCTCTCTCTCTTTCTGTTCCTGCTTCCATGTCAGCTCACTGAGGGTGTACACTCTTTTTTTTAAAGTTAAACCAATTAGATTTTTAAGACAAATTTCGTGAGCCAATCATCTCAAGCTGTCAAACTTTTAAAACCCTTCTCTACTCCATTCACCTCCTTGCTTTAATTAAATCCAGCATTCATGGCTCCTTAAATACTGCTCCATATCTTCTAAAGAAGTTAAAAATGGACACCATGTAAAAACTCTCCCACACACATCCACTGAAATTAAACTTGTTGTGGAAAAGGGTACATTGGTTAAACAAAGTTCAAAATTACTTTGTTAAATAAATAAATGAATTAATAAATAAAAATGTCAGGGATTTGTCTTCCACTTTGTTATAATACCACTGACAGTTGACTGTGGAATATTAAGGAGCGAGAGATTTCACGACTGGACTTGTTGCACAGGTGTCATCCTATCACAGTACCACGCTGGAATTCACTGAGCTCCTGAGAGCGACCCATTCTTTCATAAATGTTTGTAGAAACAGTCTGCATGCCTTGGTGCTTGATTTTATACACCTGTGGCCATGGAAATGATTGGAACACATGATTTCAATTATTTGGATGGGTGAGTACTTTTGGCAATATAGTATATTGTTCCTGCTGTTTATGGCTGCAAGTTTTAATAAAACGACATCTCACTTTTGCTCACGTCTTCCTGTGGTCGCATCATAATGAACAAAAAAACTAACTACTGTATGAATGAGGCATTTGGATTATGGCCTTGGTGAGGATGATAATATTAAACCTCAGGAAGTGGTGTAAGAGAAGGTCATGTTCATAGAAATAAAGGACAATATGTAGAGGAATAAATAAAAAGAGGACTAAATAGAAGACAATACCAAAACAAAAATCGAGATAAACCAACAACAGATGACAAAGAGGAGCCTGAGTGTTCATTCATGCCCATGAATTAACATTCATACATGTATGCAGTTGTAGCTATTATGGGAAAAAAGACCCTGGCCCATTATAATGGAAATTAATCGAGGTAAAAGGAACTGTTCATTCTGTAACCATGTCAGAGAATCAAAAGAAGATGTTTAGTATATGCTCATTTGAAACAAAGTGTGTATATTAGAAGTTTTCAACTGTAAGATCAGCTATTGTGAAATAAATGTAAATTAGCTTGATGGAAATAGGCAAAATATATGGGTTGTGCTACTGTAGTTAATCAAAACATAGTGGTAATATACTATAGTGGTAAGATTTCAACTATATAAGATCAATGACCTTTTGAATAATTAATTCCATGTAAATGTGTCTGAGCAGGTGGTTAGCAGCACAAGAGCACCACAGGGAACTGTACTTTCACCTTTTTTCTTCACCCTGTATAACTCAGACTTCCAACACAACTTGGATTCCTTTCATCTGCAGAAATTGTGAGGTGTGTCAGTGCTGGAGAGGAGACGGAGTACAGGGTACTGGTGGACCGCTTTGTGGCATGGTATAGGAACAACCGCCTCCTTTTAAATGTGACCAAGACGAAGGAGATGCCTGTGGATCTTAGGAGGATAAGAATTAACCTTCCTCCAGTGTTCCGGTCAAATCTGGTGATTTATGGTTAATGTTAATATAAGGGAAGTTAAAACAGACCAGTCAAATTTGACCGTGAACACTTAAGTAAGGAGGGAGCCACGAACACAGGTGGAAGGTTAAGCTAAACACTATTTCCATCCAGGGAGAAGAGGTAGAGTGGAGGGCTACAGACACCTGAGCCTTCACCTTGACAACATATACTGCAATGTAACACTGAGGCTGTCTACAGGAAAAGACAGAACAGACTCTACTTCTTGAGGAAGCTTAGGTCCTTCAATATGTGCAGCAAGATGTTGCATATCTTCTACCAGTCTGTTGTGGCAAGTACAGTTTTCTTTGTAGCCATCTGTTGGGGCAGCTGCATCAGAGCTGGCAACTCTAAGAAACTGAACCAACTGATTAAGAAGGCAGGCTCTGTGCTGGAGACTGCCCTGGAGCCACTAGATTTGGTTGTGGAGGAATTCTCTCCACAACCTACAAACTCTGTCTTCAGTCAGAGGCTCTCTTACAGGAAGTCATTCCTGCCCACCGCAATGACCATTTACAACTCCCCTCTACAACTCCCCTCTATGCCGAGAGGGGAGACTCCTCCACCGAGAGGCATATTTACATTTAATTTGAACATTATTAGCAATATCTTGCCTTAAATTTTTTATTCTACCTGATAACACACACAGACCTCAAATTAAGTGTTTTTGTAAGCTATGTGTGTTTATATGTGATAGCTGCTGTAACACTGAAGTGTCCCTTTTCGGATAAATAAAGTACTCAATCTAACTAAATGTATGGAGCTTGTTATATTTGTTTGATGTAATTTAATGGTTCAAAGCAAACTTAGATAAAAACCAAAGGTTCCTTATGCTTTGGATGAAAGCATAGAGGTTCATGTTTCAGATACAACATGAAGGCCAGAAGTTGTCTGATCACATGATGCACTGGTTCTCTACTTCTCTTTGCTATAATGTGCTGTGTATGGGAAACACTATGAACATCAGACCTCTTTAGATTAGAGACACATAGGGCCTGATTTACTAAAGGTTTGCGTGTGTAAAAACGTGTGCAAACTTGAATCAGCCGTACCAATTTGTTCCCAGACTCTTTGGGAGTAAACATGTCTTTTCCCACTGATGGCACAGAGTTGCTATACGTGTTGCTGTTAACGTTTGACAATTAAAAGTTGCGAAAAAGTCAACTTATTGGAAATAATCAGCAATCAGCAGTGAGCAAGAGATGTGTACAACTTAAGGGTGTTATATTGTTGAAAGTGAATAAGAAAGTTTGAGATTTTTAATCTCTGCTCTGCTTGCTCAACTCAAAATGAAGGAGCACAGAGATGTAACACCAACATAAAGATAATGATAAAATATAGTTGTTGTCTAGATTCGAATGTCTTGATATCTTGCTTAACTTTGAATATAAAATGAGCTCTCATATGGAAGCTGCTGTGAATCTGAATGTGCCTTTGTGTTACTGTGAAAGGAATATATAGGCCACTTTCTGTATGCAAAGAGAGTGACAGTGGGTGGATTTTTTTTCCTCAATAGATTACAATTTGAGACCTAGCTGTCATTCAGCAACACAAATAATTTGAATGACTCTATACTCTGCAAACAAATTATTTGACACTGGATGACAGTTGCATTTTGAAGTTTGTAATGCTGTGTGCTTCTAATATAAATTGTTGAAAAACAAATCATCAGAGCATGAAATAAATATGACATGTTTTTGCTATTACACCTGCTGTCGTCTTTGAGCTTTGTAGACTGGTCCCCCAGTGGGGATAGAATTGACTGACAGCAGACACCGTCAGCAATGATCTACCACAGAAGAACCAATGGCAAAACATGCTGCTCCCAGCACATACTCGCTAAAGAAAGCTTTAAAGCAGCACCTACAAAAGATTTGGATCCGGAGCACTGATTGACATTCCCCTTCTCTGACACTTTGACATGGAAATGAAGTTTTTAAGTCGAGCCCTCCAGTCTCTGCTTTGTTCTTTATCTCTTTGACTTGGAGATGCAACACACCAGGTCTGTTTGCCCAAGCGGCTTAATAAAAAAAAAAACACCTTACCCAAGTAAAACTAATAAAAGCACATTTGTATACATGAGATCAGATTGGGGCAGACTTGGGGCACATGATCTTTATTAATGATATACAACTCCCACATCACACATTAATGCCATTTCATACATCAAATATAAATGCAGGGAATCATTCTTTTGTTTTAATTTCCTTTATATATTTTGTGATGCTTGCTGACCTGGGAATAGGCTGAAGTTATTACATTCTTATTGTGATCCTCTAGGAATAGGAATTGAAGGCAAAATTAAGACACCCCTCGTACACTCCATTGGCTTTTAACTTTCTATATGTTAAAATATAAAGTTTGGGTTTTAAAGATTAATTTTGATGTATATATCAAGACATAAAGCAAAATCACAAAACAAGACCAAAGATCATCTCATTGCCTCTTGAGATGGACAGCAAACCTGGTTGTGATGATGTGTGCCAGTTCTCCACTGGCCTTTCAGGGAATCTACGTGCATGTCATTTCAACAAGGAAATTTCATATCCCGGCCCCTCTCCCATCAATCATCATGCCATTTTGGGCAGACACAGACAAAACCACCAAGAAAAAGCTCTCGGGTGCGAATCTTCAATAAAGAGCAACTGTCACACTGAGTCTCCACAGCAGACTCTATTACATTAAAGAGCTCCACACAGCTTACCTCTGCCATCAAATTGAGGAAAAACATTCTTTTCTTATTTAAAAAAAAAATGTTTTTGTCTTTTCTGTGCTTTTTTTAAACAGCAGGAATAAGACAATGATGAAAGCTAAAAAAACAAAAACAAAGCGCAGTGCTTCAGACGGTTTGGAAAGAGGTTTACAAGAAAGTGAAAGCTTGTGAAACCACAGAAAACTTCTGTTCGTTTAGTGCGATCAGCACACATTACACTGCACCATCTGCTGCCTAATACATTGTCTCTGTCAGTGTTTTTTTATTTTCAGACTGGGTGAAGCTACTTATGTGGCCTCTCTGAGTTTGCATTCTTGTGTGTTCTTGTATCCTCCTTGACTCATAATCGCAGCGATTCAAAAAAAAATGAAAAGAAAAGAAAAAGCACTCAGTTAGAGCCACCTGGGGATAGGATGGATGGTTACATGGTTGACAAGAACAAATGTGAAGCCCAGCAAGATCAACCCATCACATTCAAACAGCACTAAAGTCTGTAGTACAGAGGACTTCAAACCATGGGATAAATTAACAACTGTGTGTCTTTTTCATTCAACACAGAACATAAAGCACACAGCTATGCTCAAAAAAGTGTTGTGCTCATGTTCCTATGTTCCTTTTTTTAAGGAAAGATGGCATTGCTGCAAAACAGTGTTCTCCACCATTTATAAATATTGGCGTTTAAGTGTTAAATGATTAGTGAGTTTTCTTGAGTAGTTGGTCCAATCAACACAAATTCTGATAGCAATTTATGTAATTTTATTAAGCAGAAATGTCAAGCATTTGCCGGTTCCAGCAAGTATTTAATGATTTTCTATGTTTTATCTGATTGTTAATTAAATATCTTTAGGTTTTGGACTGTTGATCACACAGGATAAACCAGAGCACCGGAGCAAGCCTTGGACTTGACATTCTCATTTTTGATAATCACCTTTAGCATTGCATGACTGATTTGTGTTTCTATTAATCAAACAGCTGAATACACCAGCACATAATCATTGCTTTAGAGCCACTAACAGTCAAAACAGAATGCTGTGTACAACTTCTTGTTGACGTACACTTCACTTTATAATTAGAATCAATAAAAGACACTGCTAGATGTCTTCCCCTCAGTCATGTAGTGAAACATGGATGGCTCTGCCACAGTCCAGTAACATTTGGACAGCTTCCAACGACAGCAGCGATGCTGGCTGTAAGCCAGGTGAATCATGGCACTACTAAACCCTGGCCAGTAGAACAATGCATGAATATGGGCACAAAAGCACGCAGCAGCTGAATGACTTGACAGTAATGATGTCTCCAAGAGGGTACAAGTGGTAACAGAGGATATGATGCTCTGTGAAATCCACACCATGCACTTACCTTGGACTTCCTTGTCATTTCTGAACCACCGGATGTTGGCAGCTGGTTTGCTACCCAATGTGGTGCATGTCAGGGTGATTAAGTCCCCCTCCAAAGCAGGCTTGGTGAATCCTGTAATCTCTGGTCGTTCTGGCACTCCTGTGGGGAATGTAAATATAATGCAATGCCTCATTTATATGTAACTTATTAAATACACGTATATGAAGGCTATAAACACAGAGGATGATACATTCTGTATTCCTCCGGCAATGATAAAATATTTATTGATTGTTGTCAACTCGTTTTTAAGATATTACCTGCTTCTTCTCTCAATCATAATGTCATGTTTAACATTTACTGTATGTGTCTTTTTTTCAAAATTATTTTTTTTTTTAAAGTTGAGGTAAAGGGAGTAATAAACTGTATCACAAAATGTGTTGTTTATCAAATAAAGTAAATAAAAAATACAATCCCTAAATGTCTCTTTTAGGATTATTGCAGCTACTCTCTTGCTGTTTGGCTGTGTGATTCCTGAAGGTTATCTTACTGAAATATAAGTCTAAATAAATCTCCATACACACCTGTCTATCCTACACAGGTGTCAATAGATTCTCAGAGTTTTTTCTGGCTGTCCTGCCTGCCAGAAAATTAAATGGCATAACACTGCTTGCAAGCTTATTTCTCATCCTTTATTCTACTAGACAAGGGGATGTATTGCAGCAGAGTTATTGTCCTACAATGTAAAGTGCCCGGTAAAGAAAAACAACCGAATAAAATTCAAAATGTGCAGGTATTCAAGCTGTCTGAACGTGAAGAATTAGCCACACATAATTGGCCTGCGAAGACTGGGCTAAAATGGATGTACTCACCCAGAACGGTGAGGAAGGCCTTGGTTGTCTTGACAGGCATGGTGAAGAGTGAGCAGGTGTACTGGCCCTCGTCTGACAGGCTGACGTCACTAATTGTGATGGTGAGCTCCTGCCACGAGGCTCGCACCAGCTCAATTCTGTTGTCCCTCAGGGCTGCAGATTGAAGGAGGGCACAAATAATCACAAAGAGCATAGAAAAAAGAAGAAGACAGGAACAGTCACTGCTGGACAAATTCACACTGAACTCTGTGATGACAATTAACTTAACTAAAGTACAATTTGTAAATAAGGTTACCTTTACCAGAGCAATTCACTGTGCTTTTAGTTATTTCAAGTTGTCAAATGTCGCAAACACATATTGTGGTCAATAGTTCGAAACATTTTCTTTCCATTTGCATTCTAGGAAGACAGTCTGATTCACAGTCAATGCGAATATAGAAAGCATCAGCGGGATGCACTGAAGCGTAGCAGTGGAAAAAGCTTAAAGTCTTATATTACAATATTTTTTTCGGGAATCACTTACATTCAAGGTATTGATTTACACTCACTTGGACACTCTTAGCAGCTGGCCTTGCCTGTGACACTTCACATGCAAAAATCTTACCCTGGTCTTACACAGAACCACTTAACCTACAGTTACATTGAGAAAAAAACAAAACAAACAAAACAACATGAAGGTACATACGTTCTTCTATACTGTGTATCAATTTGGTATGGCTGATAAGTATTAAAACTAAGCAACACTACTAGTAATTTGGAGAAAAAAAAGATGCCATTTCTACAAGGGCATAAGAAGTCAGCTATTATGACAAATGATAATATAATAATCACTGTTAACATAGTGTAAGATGAGATTTATTTTTGTGAATAATTGGTTTAAAGAATATATATGATTTTGGTATTGGTTGGATGTTTTAAGTAATTTGAATAATAGTTAATGATTTGATTAATTAACTGGACACTTTCATCATTTAGATAAAACTGGGAAAACCATGCAACAAAACTGAAAAAGGTCATTTCGCATCTGTTATGTCTTACACGTTTTCAAATTCAGAATCACTGGGTCCTACAAGCGACCAACCACATAGGGCAGGAGAGAAAGTGCTCTTTTTTGAATACATTACACATTCTTAATCCTCACTCCCTTTAGGCCTGGCCAGCTCTCTCCCTGGACACTCTTTCATCTAAAGTAATTTAAACTCTATTGGATTGTACTACACAAGGCAAATCTGGCAAAATGCAGCAGAAGTAGGTGTTGATTAGGATTTAATCAACGTGTCCAATGTGAAGTGGCGCCCTATCAGATACAGAAGACATCTCTATGAAAGTCATTAATCACCAGCTACGTTCCCATTTGATTGTAGTGATAAACATACACTGCAGACATGTGATACACAATTAAATTAGATTGGCTAAAATGATTATTAGATTTACACAGACATAAGTCATTATCAACAATGCTGTTCTTCAGGTTCAATTACACCATATCATTTGATGATCATTATCCTATAACCACACATATGCTAAAAAGAAGAAAAAAATAAATTGGCTATAAAGATATTGGTGTCCCCTAAGAAGCTTCTGATTAGAGACTCTTTGTTATCCAAGAATAAAGAGTAGCATAAATAAAAACAATCTTCCAGCCAGCATTAAAATTTAATAACAAGCTGCGCCATTAGAGAGCCAGCTTATTATGTGCTACGGGGCTTAAAACAAACATTTGATAGTCTCACTGAAGAAAAGCGCATCCTGAAACAAAGCTGCCTGACGTTCTTTGTAGTTGAGCATCCTCACTACAGTGCCTGAAAATGCCTAGAGGCTCTGGCAGAAAACAGAAAACCCTTTGGTGGATGGATGCATTGGAGAGGTGATAGGGTCTAGGCAAACATCGTGCAGGAACTCATAAGATATAGAAGTACAGGCTGGGAGGATCAAAGCTTTGGACAAGATGACATACTGTACTTCCCCTGGCCCTTATCCCTCTATCTCTGCAACGCACAGAGAAAAGACAGAGAGAGAAACAGGCTGACTTTTTTTCTTCTTAACCCCCTGTTACTCAAAGCACACACACCTAAGATAAATGGTCTGACTGTTTCCTGAGAAAAATGTGTTAATAGTAAAACTGACATCTTTTGGCTAAAGTAAGATTCTAACCAAAACCTGTAAAATCTACAAAATCTGTAGTTTGTTCCAGCAGTTGTGATCAGGTGGAATTTATGTCAGATATACTAGAGTTAATCTTAAAAAATCCTAATGTCCATAGAAACTTCCCAAACTACTGCAGCATAACTCACTTCCCTGCTGTCCATATGGTCAGTTTCCAAACAATCATTGTTTTGTCAAAACATGGCAATACATGTTGCTTCTGTGTCACCTTCTCTCAAACCTCCAAAGTCGCATTTTTAGTCAAATATCCACAAGGTTACCAATGTTTGGAACATATTTAGCTTAGACACTGGAGGCCTCATTTATAAAACTGTTTATAGGATTCACATCAAAAGGTGCCATATGGATGAACACAGAAAGTGCTTACGCACAAAAATATTCTGATTTATGACACAGTGCGCACACATGTGCTATGCCGGTTTCCCTTGATGAATCACAATCAACTTGATATGTGGTGCACATGATAAAACGTCTTGTCACACCCTTGTAACACCCACAGTTGCCTATAAGTGAAACACCCCAAATCAATTTTCTTCTATACCAACTGCATAAAGACAACCATGGCAAAAAATAGAAAGACTAAAAAAAGGAAATTTCACACAGTGTGAAATCAAAGTTCTTGTTGAGGAGGTTGAGACATGGTGGACTCACTGTGGGCATTACAAATGCCAAACAGGCTTTAGAGTGGCAGCATGTGGCAGATGCATCGAATGCTGCTGGCTGAGACGTTCAGATCCTCTCCGAAACAAAATAGAAGTGATCTGACATAAAAGTAGAGTGTTTGTGCCACTGGCAGGCAAAAGGGGACACCAGGGCTTTTCCCCCCTTTTGAGATGCTTGCAGGAATGATCGGGCAATCCCTCCTGAATAGTGACGTAGGTGGAGGGGGACACAGTTATGCAAAATACATCAGATGACCCAGGTGCGTAATTTGTATTCCCTCATTTCAAAATAGAGTAAACCAAATGCATTCAAGTAGTGTTTGAATTGTATTTCCACAACCAAATTAGACATTTTCTATTGTTTTTAGTCACTTCCATTTTCCATTGCTTTGGTTGTTTTTAAACCCATCACATCCTCACACTGGTGCAAGGCAGCAGCGTTTGGCTCAAATGCCTGTCAGGGTTAAAGGGTTCTTTTGCAACAACAGATAACTGTGTTCTTATTTATTACCACAAAATCCTGTTTTTTTGGTGTCTGTGCACTCCAGGGAGTATCAATCAAACAAGTATTTGTTTTAAGACTGGCTTTTTCTCTCTTTTTGCAAATGAACTCTTCATATAATACGTGAGAGGTAATATTTTGATTTATTTTAACCCATGGTATCAATTTCAAACCGTTTCTCGGGCTTCATTTTTCTGCCATGGGTGTCACAGTTTCTCATTTCTCCACTTTATGTGCATATGCATGTGTCAGAGTTTCTGTGGAGGACTGCACAATCTCCCAACAAGTTTGTTTTTTATCAATCTAAAAGTTGGCTTAGGAAGTGATGTACGCTCTGTTTTGTGCATGCACAACAGTTATGAATGAGGCCCAAGAGAAGTATGTTTTGCTACAGGAATGTTTTTTGAAATTTCTTGAGACTTTTCTCCTGCTGAAACCTTCTGTCACTGGAATCCATTGAAACTAACATGAATTCAAGCTGTCAATAGTGTCTGTTCTCTGTGAACAACTCAACTCTTATAAAAGCCTTTTAAAATTGTCTGATACTCAAGGGATATGGAGGACCACTTTAAATACCAACACGGTGACTAAATACAGCACATTTTCTATATCTACTGAACAATAAAACATTACAGAACTAAATCTAAATGCAAGTTGCTGAAATACTGATTTAGATAGATAGTTTGAACCCAAGTAGTGGCTGAGAAACAACTTACAGTTAAACAAAAGATGGACTTGACTGATGCATTTTTTGTTAGACAACTTCTGGCACTATACAGCAGGTCAATGACATATTGATAAAATGAGATATACAAAGGTTTGAATAACCCAAAGACAAGTATTATCTATTACTCAAACAGCATATGGCAAGGAAACCATACTGCTAGAATCCAATCCAGGCTAGAGGCCCAGACTGTGGGCAGATCCGTCACAATCAGACCCAAATGCCAGCGGCTGACAAAGCTTTTTTCCAGGTGCTTTAGGGAATCAATGTGATGAAAAGGTTCATTTCCCCCAAACCCTAGATAGCTCCTGTGCTGTTCATTCTGCTTAGGAGGAAGCATAAATCTGCACCCTGACCTTGTGTATATGCTACAGCCTTGCAGCATGGCAGCTTAATGCGCAGTACATCTCCTGTGATGGAGGCCTTACCAAGGCTGTCTCAAATCAGTAAAACTGACAAACCGATTCCCCTAAGGGCAAAGGGATACTGTTGCAACTGCCCTTTGATGCAAAGTAATGTTTGCCTTGTTTCCTTGACAGTCCTTTGCACCACCAACCATGACAATAGCTGACCAATCTGAGGTCTCTTGGGAGAACTGTGGTTTGTCAGATCCAGTTTTAGCAAGCTAGGTCAATTTTGCTGAAAGTTATCTAAATGTACTATGTCCAAGACCCTGTTTCAACATAAGAAAGTGCTGTTAAAATCACTTATATGGTGTGTGCTGTTTTCATGTGTAAGAGAAAAGCTGACAGTTTGCCTGGTAGCTACATTATCTCTGTCCTCAGACAAATCTGGAAGCAGAGAAAATGGAAGTGCACTTATCACATGGCATTTACTTTACTTCTCACTCCACTGAGCAGCCGACAGATGTTAACCAATGTTTCTGATCAAAAATGATGAAGTATCTCCTGATAGTCCAGTTAGAAAAGGACATTTTACATTTATCCATTAGTCTTGGAAACAAGCCGATGGTTCTCCGCTTCAGCCAAAATACGTTTACATCCGCAATGCTGAGTGTCCCCATTTGGCCATTTTTGCATGGCCTGTAACCACTTTGAGATAGTCCTGGAATGTGAAAGCACTAGCTGTCCTTCAGCGAGAACACAGGGTCTTGGCGCACCCCCCACTCTCCAGCCAGGGGCTCCACTCTTTGCAATTAGAGTGTGTTTGCTGCTGGCTGTGCTCGCTCAATGACTGCCGTTCTGGACGTGTTCCAGGGCTAGTGGTGCAGGCAGGGGGCTCTTTACCACCACACATGTGGCTGCAATTAAGAGAAGGAAACTGCCTTGTTTCAGAGGGCCATTGTTACTGCCCACGCTCTCAGAGATCCCACAGAGCAGATGCTACTCAAATTGGACTCATTTTCAGCGCTTGAAGGAGGGAAGGAAATAAGGAGGAATTCTCCCAGCAGCTATGCTACGTCCCCTCTTCAAGTGGTGAATAATGAGACTGAATATATTTTTGTCCATCCATTTTTCAGCCCACTGGCATAAGCTTGATTGTACACTGTGGGATTTTGTTCTGCCTTTGAGTCTTTCTAAATTTAATTTTTATTAAAAAGTGTCAGTGGGGGTTACATAATTCTGTTGGTTTACAATTCAGTTTTACCCATTTAAGGGTTCGTAAAGACATTAACAGTACAACATAGCACTGACTTAGCCAATGTAAAGGGATATAAAAATTTTAGGTGAAGGAATTTAAATGCAATATATTCTTTATTATTCTTAAGAGCTAATAATATACATTATACATTAGAGTACAGTGTGGCATGGAGATTATAGTATATGCATATATCACATTTGTGATAATAGCTGACTGTACTGTATAGTGCCATAATGGTAGATTCACATTTCAGTGAAGCTGGAGGTAACCCAGTACACTTAAAAGCCCATTAGTCCCTGAAGAAAGACATTAGCTGTGGCCATGAGACCCTTTTTAAATGTTTTCACTTGCAGAAACAGTCACTGATAAGTAAACAAAACCAGAAAAAACGTGTGGCTTGTGGCCTATGAAATATTTGTCAGCATCATTTTTGTATAAAAATAATTTTCCAAAATATTTGATGAAAATGTGAAAAAGTATAACCTGCATTGAACATTTATGAAATAGACTTTACACTCCTTCATTAATTTTTTCCCCTTTTACCATAATTGTTTGTCTATAATGCTTTCTCTTCTCCTCTCCTGTTCTCTGCTTACACTTCTACTACCATTACTTCTAATAATAATAATCACTGTTCAATAATAGTTCAAGTCATTTTTAAACTAAGGATGGATTTACACACAGCTACATGAGACTGAACTGGGGAAAGCATCCACAACACTCACAACAGACCTACAGTACCATCAAATGTTGTGTGTTTACTAGAATGGAGGTTTAAATGTGCTTTCATTGGTGCTCCCTCCAGTAATTGCATCCATGGTGATTATCCTTCATTCTCTTAAGCTAATGAATGTTTTAATGCTCACATTAGAGCATTAATTTAGCACATAACAGCATTTTGATTACTACAAGCCAATTAAGATCAATTTTGCTTTGTGACCTTTATGATCCAGGCTGAATGTCCCAATTAAATGTCATGAATGATGAACCATAAACTACTGCTAGATGGAATTGAGATGAGAAAAAGTGATGTAGAATTTGCCACAGCATGTATATGTCTCCATATCTTTGCAACAAGCACATACTGTTGATCAAAAGAGCAATTTGTTATCTGCCATAGACATGCAACCTGAAGTGGTTTTTTTTTCATTAATTGCATTATGCGTATTCACCATATCTGACAAAAGATTCTGCTTCGATCCTGCACGCCTCCAGAAATGTCATTACCATTCTCTACAGCACCACTACTTAGGTTTTATCCTTTTCCCACAGAAGCCAAAAGTGAAGTAAATCATAATGAAGACAGCAAAGGACAGCTCTGTTCTCATTTGTCCTACTCAGTAATAATAATTCATAACCCCAGCAACATATAAAAGGGATAATTCTACAAAAGACATATGGTCCAAATCGATTTCTTCATTGTGGCAGGCCACCACAGAGCAGCTCCCTTCAACGGTCCCTGCTAATTGGCCTAATGTATGAATGATGTTCTGGCCTGGCTATTAAGAAAATCTATCTCCGTTGTCTCAGATCTGTGGCAGTAGTGCGTAAGAATCTGTATGCTGGTCTTTGCCATAGTGTAGTCTGACGCCTCTGAGGTGGCAACAATCAACTAAGACTCAGATATACATAATGAATGAGGAGAAGTGTGCCAAGGAGCCAGCTGGCTTGATATAAGAGGAGGGCTGTGTTCAGCTTCAGACAAATGTGCAGAGACAGTCCAACCCATATGGATCGGCTTAAAGAATCCAGCAAGGTTAACACTCTCTTGGAGCTCTACGAGGTTTGACTGAGTCTCTTATGGGAGAGGATAAGATAGAAGTCCTTCTTATCTTTTACACTCTCACCAATGATACATTATGCTATTGAGCTGTCACCTGCCCACCATTTCCTTCCCACCTGCGACCACATCACTAACACTCCTTCCAGGTCTCTGATGAGAAATGATATTGCTGTGTAGACAAATAGTTGGTCACATCTTGTAGGATGTACCCCTGGGATTATGTCTACCTACCTACTTTAGGACTCTCCAGGGTAAACTAATAGAGTACCACTGGGATCCTTCTTTTATTGCATGTTGCAATTAAATTAACAGATGTTAATTGGAGTAATCTTGTTATTAATGGAGTCTTCACTGGAAAAATTACAGCATCTGTGGTTGTGTTTTCTTTTTTTTTTAAACTTGTGGTTAACAAAAGCAAAGGAGGACAATGGATCATATTCTCTCATATCCAAGATTTTGTTGCCTAAATCTAACCAGACCTTAACCATAGATGTGGCAGATCAGACAATGTATGAGTCACTCTAGATGCAACCAACAAGCAACCTATTTTGTCAGTACGTTCAAGGACTAATACAACAACTACTACTACCACTAATACTAATAATAATAACAATGATCCATTTAGTTACCCATACTCTTTTGTTTCACCTTACTTATATCATAATATTAGCAATTCAACTACCTGTGCTTCTTTTCTTTTCTTTTCTATTCAACATATTTTACCTCCTAGTTATTTCTGCCCTAAATGTTGGCTGTGCACCTCTCCTGGATCTGATGTCATAGAGGCTAATTTTTTTTAAATTAGCTTCTCAAATACATATTTTCCCACTTGCTGACCTATTTCATGTGTCCTTATCTACTTGTAAACTATAATCTAATTGTAAATGTGCTAAAGTTACTCCACTTCATAAAGGAAATTATTTATTATAATTAATTATCACAGTATATTAATGATTATTGATGATGATTTTAACCTCATTTAAGTCTGGCTTTTGTTCAATTTTTTCCACTAGTACTGTTCTGGTCAAATTTACCATCCATGATTTAACCCAGGCTTTCATTGTCGATTTGGTTGACCATTATCTTCTTCTTCATTAACTGTACACTTCATTAACTGGTTTAATTCTTACCTTAACGATTGTTGTCAGTCTGTTTCTTTTCATCACAATTAATCAGATTATATAATTGTTGGAAAGGGTGTACCACAAGGATGTATTTTAGGCCCTTTACTTTTCTATATTTTTATAAATGTTCTTCCAAAAAATGGTCCTAGTTTTTCTGTTCAGTTATTTGCAACATGCTTTTAACAGAGGTTCTCAGCAATCAGAATTTTCTTTTGTTCAAAAATATTTTTTTTAGTTTTTTAGTTTTTTTTAAATCTCACATTAAACAAAAGTTATTGTTAATGTTATTTGGTATTAGTTATAATCATAATCATAATCATTCATCTGCTGGGTTGGCTGTTAATATTTCTGATGGGTCACCACTCAGGAAAGGTGATGCATTTGAATAGATGGGGCTTTGAATTTACTTTTAGGCCTCACATTGTTTTTTTTAGAAGTAAAACAAATGCAAGTCTCAGAATACTACATCAGTCAATTAGCTGTTTTAGTAAGAAAACAAATTGTCCAACAGCTTTTATTTCCCATTATTTATTATGGTGATATCATATGCCAAAATACTTCTGTAACATTTATTCAGCCATCAAATGTAGTTTACAATAATAATTGTAGATTTGTCCTTAGGTGTCCTTACTGCACTAAACCCTACTGCATTATTTGATGTATAATATACTGTACTGGCTACCATTTCACTCTGAGACTTTTTCATTGGTTGCTATTTGTTTTCAAATATATTTACTTTAACTATCCGTCATACCTAAAACAGCTTTTAGTTCCATTCAAATCATCATATTCATTCAGGCACTCTCAGCAGCCTTTTTGTTATTGTGCCTAGACTATTTAAATAAATTGCATGGATGTGCTTTTAAGTTTAAAGCACCATCAGATTGGAATAATTTCTCAAACTCACTCAGATCAATGACTATTTCCACAACTCCAAGACTACTTTGCTTGTTTACCTTTAATCTATTTCTTGTTTTTGAACATATTTACCTTCATTTTAGTTTCTAAGTAATCACAATACTTTAACATAATGTAATTTGCTCTGTTCTTTTCATTTATTTCTCATTCATTTTTTGTACAGATGACACTTGAAACAGATGTAGCAGTGGTTTGGGATGGTATGAGAGCCCTTGTGTATGTCCTTGTGTGTGTATGTCCTTGATGATGTTACTATGTTGATGGTTTTGGGTCATTGGATTGTTTCATTATTACTTTTATTAATTATTATAACTATTTATATTTTGTTTTGGTTACCTTAACTTCCATGTTTTGTGCCTGGGGGCCCCCGGGAAAACAGGATAGGGAATCTCAAGGGGTCTATCCACTATAATACATTTTAAAATTTCATAAAATAAAAAGCCTTCCTGAATAGAGAGGTAGAGGCCTTTTTTCTATGTATCCTGTTTGGTTCAAAAGATCAAATTCCACATACTCGCTGTCCTTGGTGTGTCTCATGGTTTTCAGTGTCTTTGAAATTCTGGAGAGACACAGAAATCCTTTTTCTCCTTGTCTATAATAGTCTATGAGGCTTTTTTCATATTCTCATTTGTCAGACCTGAATTAAAATGGAGCAAATTGTATTCAGAGCAAAGATCAGATTTTTGTCTTACTTTAACCAGCACCTGTCAAACTCAATTGATATAAGATGGAACTTCAACTTTTTTACAGATGTTTCTTTTACCTCACTATAGCTGTTCAAAGGGATTTAAAAGGTCATTTTAATACTCGTTTTCTTCCTTCACTATTTCATATCAAACTCCAAACACATCCACACAAATACCCTTATCTTTAATACCAAGCTTGAGGGAAAGAGTGAGAGTAGAATAGAAAAAGGCATCACAGAGCGTTTTGTCTAATATAAGACAGAACAGCACATGTATTTTTATCATCATTACTGGTATGTGTTGAGCATCCAGAATTGCACATAAAAGCTGTGAATGCTGAATTTCCTTTGGATTACAGTATACATGCTCCTTTGTGAGGGAAGACTGTAGGAAACTTGTATGTGTATCACATGCAAAACATATGTCCACGATGTCCCAAGGGAGTCCCAAGGGAGAGGTGGACAACAGAGAGTAAATGGACCAAGATAACATGCGCAATGATAGGGAAAGATTTATCTTAATAACAGGTTCAAAAAGTAAAAACTGAGAAAAACAAAATATGGCATACTGGTATTAATATAATCTTCACAGTGGCAGCAGTCTATTACCACATATTCATCAGAAGGAGAGAACAGCCTGCCTCAACCAGTCTGCTGTTAGTTACTGGACTGAAAGGCAGCATAAGGTTGAATCTTACATTTTTCATTGGATCCTACACGAAGGCACAACAAACAGAAGAAGAAGGACAGTTGCAGCCCTCTGCCAAGCAATTAACTGGTGATTTGGCACAGCAGAGATTTCTTCCCAGGTGTCCCACCCTTTTCCTCACATGAAGCCCATGTTGTTCCACGCCTCCCGTTTCTCCTGATGGCCTTACAGGCATCATATTAGCTGTGCCAATAAAGCTTTTTATTTGGCTGTTTAAAACGAGACGGAGAGGAAGTGTTCCCACACTTAGCCCTGGCAACCTCAGCTGAGTGGACTACATTCATTTTTGTCAGCCGCATTGCTCAAGAAAAGGATTCTGTCATGCAATATAAATGGCTGCCCAAGAGGGGCAAAGTGGCTCATAGATATTGTGCTTTTCAAGCTCTCCTTACATGTTTTATAGCAACAGCATTCTGCATTTACATGTAGATACAGATTACTGCTCTGTATTCACAGGAGATCGGAAATATGACAAAACACAGTTTAAACTGGCTTCATTCAAAATAAAATGTCCAAAAGAAAATATTGAAATGATACATGATGTGTTATTCAATATATTTTCAAAATTACAAAGAAATGTTGGTTTTGAAGTTTTTACTGATGGAATTTGGAGATTTTCAAAAAATTAAAAAGACAAAAGAATGGTTTTGGTTGAATGACTTTTGCTTGAATAAAATCCTTTGGGCACATTCACACCATTCAAACAAGAGTATCTATTTAAGATTCAGTTAACTTTTGCTTAATTGTATTTGGGAGTAATTTCATCTAATAAAACACCTTAGACCTCATTACTAAATCCAATCACTTGCAAGGGAGAAAGTATTTCTTCAAACCAGACAGTGACTCACTGCTGGTTCACTCTGGCGTCTCTCTTTCCTATCAATTGTTATTCAAAGAGAAAGTTCATCTTCAATCACTGAACCAATGATATTGTATTAGCAGCTACAGCATAAATGAAATGGGTAATATGCTGTGAGAAACACTGAAAGATGAACACCTCCAATCCTTACAAGACCAGTCCACTATTATACTCCCTTTCACCCCAATTCCAATTGATCAACTCCAGACTTTTGTCACCATTAAATTGGATTTGGCTGGTGAGAGTACATTTTAATTCATTCTGGTCTGAGTCTTGTTTCACGAGGTTGCAACAGTGCGCTTCCTTTTCAGATCAACATCCAAACAGCTATACAAATGTAGGGCAGCTAAAATGCTAATTAAGCCCAATCATTTCGCAATCCACGGGCGTTAAAGTGTTGTTAATAACACTGAGAGTGTTGCGTGATTACATAAGTTCAATTCAAAAACAGTCTATTTCTGTTTAGTTTGTGCCCTAGGGCAGCGATGGAGACATAAATTCATTAAAATCTGCTACGACATTAAGGGTAATACATTTCTCTCTTATCCTGTCTTTTCCCTGTATTCAGTCAAATTGTGTGCTCGCAGGCAGGGACAATTTTGTTCATTCCAAAATTTGAAAGATTAATGAAGACTCCTGTAGTAACATAATCTGGCTCAGACATCTTTATCATATCTCATCATTTTATGATTATGGCCATTATCCCCGAGAATATTACTCACCTTTCTTGTCCCCAAAGTATAGGGTCTGTTGTGCAGGGTTTGACCACTGGAGGGAAGTGTTATCATTGTAATCCACACGACAGGTCATGTTGGCTGTGCCCCCCTCCACCACCGTCACATTCTGAGTTATGGGGAACTGCCCTTGGCCACCTGTGGGATTATGAGACAGAGTTTGACGTCATGGTCGTGACATGAATAGATTGTTGTTTTGGACTCTTTGTTACTGTCTATTCATTGAATAACATCAATGTACCATTCAGACCTGATACCTTTCGAAGTTAATGTTCTGTCATCATATTGCACGATTACATTAATTTCATCATTACATCACAGTACACCAAAGATAGCTTAATGGGAGCCTGGTCAACATGGACTCCAGCTTTGGCCAGCTGTTGGAGGAAGAAAACATAGTTTTTTATCCAGAAAACAATGGTAGGTTTTACTCTGCCAGAGTGCCTTCCTCACTCCCTTATTGCAGGGCCCTAATTGGTAGCATGGCCTAATTAGAGGTAGTCATGTTCTGCTGTAGAGTCTAGGGCTGCAGCTGGGTGGTAAATTGACACATAATCCTAGACACTGTGGGCCTTCGATCCGAGCGACTGCCCTGCCCTGAAACAGCCGCTCGTCACAGTGTGCAGAAGACATCCAAATGAGGCCTAATCACCCAGCCTTGCTGGATTTTACCTTCTTATTCCACATTTGTACTTGTCGTCTCAGCAAAGTCCCCTAATTACATTGCAGAAGCATTTCTATCTTGCCTGTGTTTTATTGAACTCTGCCAGACTTCAGAAACAGATGTCTGAAACGAACACTCTGTTTTGGGGAATTGTGAGAAGACAAAGTGTGGGCTAATATAAGCCTGACCAGACTGACCCCCTTAAAGGATCACACCAGTAAACAACAACTGTGTTAGAGCTCTTGAGTTCATGCTTTAAGCAGGATGTTCTTTCTTTCTATTTGACTGGGTGCATTTCATTGTCCACAAAGAAATGTTTGTGTATGTTTTCTCTCAATTTCACAAGTCTGCTTTGGTTTCCCACTGTAATGTGCCCGAATATGAAGGTGACATTGCCCCTGCCTCTCCCATGTATAGTTCATCACAGGGACATTTTAACTAAGGGAGCAGCTGTCTGCCTCATTAGTCTAGCTCACATGAGTGAGGAGAGGAGGCTGGGACAGCCAAAGGTCTATAGACCTTCCTTGACCTTGATTGTCCTGATAGAGACCATTGTCAGCTAGAGGTGAAGGTAAGGCTGGCTATAAATAGAAATGGGAAAATTATTCCAACAGATTACATTTACGGATCTTCTCATTACACCCATTCACAAAATATCACATCAACAAACATATCATCATTTCATCATGTCATCATTGCAATCATTCAAATGCGGTTGGCTGGATGTGAGCAGTATGTCCAACAAAATCAGCTATGCATGTCATTACATCAAAAATGGATGTGGATGCACTGTGTGGGGGGAACCATGTGGAGGTATTGTTGTCAGTCCCTGCTCAACTTTCAACTTTTTTGTCATATCATCTACCCATCATCTCTCTCTCCGTTATCTTTTCTCTGTCTCCAGTGTATACTGTTCACTATTCACAGAAATGTTTTGAATGATAGTGAAATCCAAACAGTAATGAATATAAATCGCAGTCCCCAAGGTTTTACCCTCGTTGGGATATATAGAATTACTATATTCCTATTTCTATAGGAATATTATATTCCTTCCTATTTAATTATGCCTACAAGGCCAGTAAAGGCTGTTCACATAATCAGAAGTACGACTGTGTCAGGACAGTTATTTTCAAAGAAGTGTCAGTGCAGGTTTGTGTGCACTACAGCTAACTGGGCTTCACCTAATACATTCATGAAATTCCACTGTCTTGACATTCTGTAGCAGTCTAGAGTGGCAAATGCTGTCCTTTCTGTGGAAACATAATCCCCAGCGCCAACTACAGAGTGTATTTCATTTTTTTGAGATGGTGATTGGACGGCAGCCGGCTTTACTTATACAGTACACTGCCAGACAATATCCTAGAAAGTCACTGAACCACAA
This sequence comes from Scomber scombrus, assembly GCF_963691925.1. Lineage (NCBI taxonomy): Eukaryota > Metazoa > Chordata > Actinopteri > Scombriformes > Scombridae > Scomber > Scomber scombrus. Next base: position 20,939,505 of record NC_084974.1, read on the forward strand.
ACTGCTCCAAGGACGCTATACTGTGCTGTGCAACCTCACTTTAAAGAAGCATATGTTCAGGTGTTTGTGTCAAAAAGGGACATTCCAAAACATATTTAACTTGTATAAACTGGCCTCTGAATTTGATAATAACAATAAAACCTAATTTATATAGCAAATTTGGTACAAAAAGCTGTGATAGCACTTGAAGTTACAACTAAAAAAGGGGTGATAAACAGTCTATATAACAACAGAGTAATACTGGGGTAATTCAATAAAGATAACCATATCTTGGTGATAATAGTAAGAATAATGGTAACTTTAACCTTTCTAATAGGGTAATATGGGATCTGTAATAACATGGCAATAAATGGCCCAGTCCATCCATGGTACACCTGCATGGGTTTCACTGGATTTTGCTTCATTAAACCACTCTAAAAAAACTGTGTCGGCATGTTCATACAGTACAGAGTTACATATGTCACAACTTGCTGAAAGAAGTTATTATTCTTTCATTTCTTTTTTAGAATAGTACAATGGGTGATCATATTTCAAATATCTGGTAGACACAAAGGTTCATGAGGTTTGGAGACATCATAGTCCCAGTATAGCTCTGTCCACCTTAGCAGAAATCTAAGAAGCTAGATTAAGTGTGTGTGTTTGTGTGTGTGTGTGTGTGTTTGTGTGTGTGTGTGTGTGTGTGTGTGTGTGTGTGTGTGTGTGTGTGTGTGTGTGTGTGTGTGTGTGTGTGTGTGTGTATTATGGTATTAGGTATTATCCCTGTATACTGTTACATTACTGAGCTGTAATACACACTGTTATCAAAGATGCATTTAAAACAAAGCAGCAAATTATTAGATTACATACAATGGATTTAAAGCTACTACAACTAAGATTTGAACATTTCTGCCATGAAAATGCCATAATCATAATTCACATGAATCACATTCTGGCTTTAACAGTAGTATAAAGGACATACTGTGGTTGAGGAGCGATACAGAAGCTTCTAGGTAAAAGCAAGTTAATGTAGATTATGGTGAGCCATGGCTGTTTTTTTCCTATAAAAGTGAACCCGGTGAAAAGGAAAAAACAGTTCTGAGAGAAGTAATAGAGGTATGAAGGTTGTCTGCTCCACTGATGATCCAAGACAACTCAGTGAAGTGTTGTGATGAAATGAGGAATAAACCTGCACTTTTGCAATATGCCTTGGGAGAAGATGTGCCGTCTCTTAAACACAAAGCTTATCAGCTCTACAGGCTAAAGAACGTCAATACTGGGCATTGCAGTATCATTTTTCTGCAGCTTAGATGTATTATACTGAATGAGAGGGAACTACTTATTTTCAGTCAAGCCTGGCTGCATGCAGACAGCTTGCACATATTTACAGTAGACAGCATGCAACCTGCCTGCCATAACAGCGAATAGGTGAGGTGAGGATTGAGTAACGTGAGATATCTTGATGAAAGTAGCAGACGCCCTCTGAAACATGAATACCATTATGGTTTGATTTTTTTCAAGCTGAAAACTCTTCTCCTTTAATCCATGAATATCATGAAGTGCTAAGCAAAAAGAAAATTCAATATGTGATAAATCACATAGGCATTTCTCACTCTCTCTGTCCCTCCCCAGACATCTGAGAAAGGGAGGTGCAGATTAAACACATGAAATGATGACCTCTAAACCCAAAATGAACTCATTTTTAAATTAAAATTGAAGTTAATCAATTACATTTCAAGCTTTTTATTGTTGTTTTTTGTGTATGTGTGTGTGTATACATGCTTAATCAAAACATTTTTAACATCAGCCTGCTGGTCCCTTGACAGTGCTTTCCCTTCCCACAATTTTTTTATGACAGTCACATGGATCTGAGAGCGGCTGTTTTTATTTTTAGTGCTAAAGCAAGGAGCCCACTCCAGTGAAAGCTGAAACTGGCAATATCACCCTGAGCTGGGAGATTATTGTCCACATTCAGGTGGGCCACCAGCACACTGATCATCAGTCACAATGTCAGCACACACGAGATTAGTCAAGTTCTTTGCTGTGCTTCACACAGTCAGAATGCTGCTGACACATCTCTCCAGCGTGACATTAACTTTCATACAGAATCAAGTGATGCTGCCTCATGAATCAAATATTTACCTGCACAGCTGAAATTGAATGTAAATGGGAGAGGGGATAGCGTCTTCATTGTAAATACAAATATTTGATGATCAGATTTTAAAGGGAAACCACAGAAACAGATGTCTGCTAAGACACAGGCTAGATGTACTGTTGATGTCTGCTCATCTTTTCTATACATGCTAAGTGTGGGATGAGGTCTGTGTGGCAGGTGTAGAGTATAAATATGAATACAGATGTTCAGAATGGCTGGCTGTTGAATTGCATTAACGCTAAACTATTTCATCTCAACCAGACTCTCTTCATGCTGTTATCAGAATGCAGCTCAGACTGTAGCCTGATGGAATCTGAGCTTGATAATATTAGAGGCCAAGAATATGATACTTAGATTATTGATTTTGCGAGTCTTGTGGATGGGTATCTAGAAAATGTGAATATGAGAAAGACAGAAATCTTCTTCACTGTACTTAAAGGGAGTAGTAAGAGAGTCAGCTGATGAATGTAAATGCAGAGCTTAATCTTTATTGATGATGTGTAAATCTGTTCTGTTTTTTACATGATACTCATGGAAAATCACACAATGCTGTGAAACCAGTTTTGACAACTGGATCATTAGAGAACTGTGCAGCATATATAATTTCACTGATTCCTGTAATGACCGCTGATCCAGGGCATAAGGTGAAAAATACAAGGAACATCTCAGTTGAGGAAAACAGAGAGTTAGTAGAGGAAGAATGAGCCATACCACCCCAAAAGCCTTTCTCAGTTTCAGCTGACTGCACCAAATAATGGAAAGCAGTGCCTTGATGAATGGCTAGAGAGCAGTCAAGCACACCACTGCAGAATAAACTGTAAACTGCAGGCAGGATGAAAAGAAAACAAATAACTCAAAAACAAAACAAATAAAGATTCAAGAAATAGCCGATGCCTCCATTCATTACAGAATAATAACAACTATTAATTTTCATATGAAATTAATTTCAAGCCCTTTATCAAACCACAAGGTGCTTGATTTTATAAGTGGTTCTCTTCAAATAGAGATGTTCCCCGCTGCATGCTAATGAGACACATAGTGCCTGCCAATGAAAAAAAACATCATGTCATCAACATCAAAAACATTGTATGTATCTGCATTGAATATTGAATATCTAAAATTGATTGGTTGGTATTTCAGTCCAGTCAAGTCTTAAGGATCTACAAACTATTACATGTTTATAATATTTATTTATTTCAGAAATTCACATAAAAACGATTTTCATAATTTAGGCAATATGAACATAATAATTTCAAGGCAACTGAAATCATACAAAAAATGTGCTAATGCTAACCCTAACCCAAATATATACACACACACACACACACACACACACACACACACACACACACACACACACACACACACACACACACACACACACACACACACACATATATATGTATATATATATAATCACAAACACACACACACACACACACAAAATAAATACCATAAAGCTGAAAAGTGTTGTCTTGCATTAATACTCATGAGATATTTAAAAGGTAGGCTATACTATGCAGGATTTTCGATAAAAAAATGCTTAGACCCACACAAAAGTAATCCCTCTCATCACTTACGACTCCATAGAAGTGTTTGGCAGTATATTTATTTGCAGAGACCCTGCCCTCTGCCCGTACTTTCTTTTTATTTTGTTGTGTTCTGGACACTTCTGGGCGTCAACATTTGGGCAAGGGGTGTGTAGCCCCCAGCAAATAACAGCACGCAGGTGTGAGGTTGGGACTCCGACCTCACACCTGACCTCTCCTCGACTCTCTCCTTTGCTCCACTCTGCTGTCTGTCTCTGTGTCATGGGTGTGTAAAGACCTGCAGGTCTGTGCGTGTGCTTGACCGAGAGCAGGGCTGACCAACACTCATGTAGAGCAGAGAGGCCACAGTGGACAGGATGAAGCTCTGCATTCACACAAAATCCAGAAATGCAGCACTTTCCCACAGAGTTGTGCAGAGGTGTGGGTGTGTTTATTTGTGCTTTAGAAGGTAACCGCCATTAAACAATCAGAAAATAATGTTTTATTTATCTGATTCATTGTTTTGTTTTCGCCAGCACCACTTGCTCCTTTAATTCATTCTCTAGCTTGCTCAACCACCACTACTCTCTCTCTTTCTCGCTCTGGTGTTGACTGATGTATGTTTACAAACACCAACCAACAAATCCTGTATAGTAATGATAATAATTATAATTATTATCATAACTTTTATTTATATATCACTTAAAATAACAAGGTACAATTTCTTTACAAAAACTTAAAATAAAAAAAATTACCAGAAAAATAATGAATAAAGGTAGAATTGTTACAGTGACAATGACAAATGAGGTGTAATTGACTAAACCACAGTAAAAACAAGTAAAATGGAAACAGAAGAATAACCAACTAATGAGAAAGCAGTTCTGAAAAAAATGCGTTTTTAAAAGAGATTTAAAATAAGAAACAGAGCTAGCCTGCCCTATCTCCTCCAGCAGGTCGTTCCAGAGTCATGGGGCCCTAACTCCAAAGGCTTGACTTCAAAGGCTAGGCGTTATGTGGACTCTTCTATTGGACTTTGTGAGTAGTCTTGTTGCAGACATTTTGAACTAGTTGAAGTTTGGATAGGTTGTATTAAGTGAGACAGGAGTACAGCAAGTTACAGTAGTAGCATGGATGACAGTTTCTAGTTTCCTAGTGGATAAAAAAAAGATCTAATTTTCAATATTTTACAAAGTTGCAGAAAGCATGATAGCATGACTGACTTCACCTGCGGGTCAAAGTTAAGTTTGTTATCAATGGCAACACCCAGATTTCTTCATTGGGATTTGATGCAACAGGATAAAGAACCTAAGTGAGAGAAGAAGTGCTTCTCTCAGAAATGGCTCTCCCAGAAATAGATCTGGGAGTCATCCGTATATAAATGGAAGCTGATGTACTTAAAGATTTGACCGAGAGGTAATGTAAATGGACAATGATAAAGGGCCAACGACAGAGCCTTGAGGCACTCCATAGGAGAAATGGGAGGTGGAGGATTTAAAGTCACCAATGGCAACACAGAATTTCCTATTAGAAATATAGGAGTGAAACCAATCTAAAACTGTACCAGATATGCCAACCTAATGCTCAATACAATCAATTAAAATCACGTTTAACTGTATCAAAAGCTGCAGTAAGATCTGAAAGCAATAAATCAGATGTTCGGCCATTGTCAGCTAGATAGGACTCAAAATAGTTCAAGCTTCATTTGGATTATTGTTACTATATTTTCTAAGATCTAGTTTAATTATTGTCTATTAAAATGCCACATAGAAAAGTGATATAAAACAGTATTACCACAGCAAGTATGAGATGTTGGAGGAGGAAAGAAGAAGAGGAAGAAGAGGATAAAGAGGCTGCAGTTGTGAAAAACGCTGCATCACATGTAAGCTTTTTATCATTCATTAATGACTCATCCCTTAAATAGACCTAAGCCCTTAGCATTAAGATGATCACAGTGCTTCATTGCCGTCCTTTGGGTTAGTCTTGTTCACGTGACTTTGATTTTTTTTTTCATTTATCTTAATATTTACCTTTATAAACTGCTGTGAATGTGAGCACCCCATGTATGACTCTGTCCTGGGGAAGCTGTTCACTCATCTGGCCCTTAAAAATATCCAGGTAGCACCGCTCCTTGACATCAGAGAAGCTTGAGGAGCTTGAACTCTACAGAGCTCTACTACTCTCCACCAATCCTGCTGGGTGGTGGTAGGAGAGGATAGGGACCTTGCCCATCTTGTTTAACTTGGCCTCTAATTATACATGTGTCCAGGCATCCTCCATTCCAGCGGAGCGGATATTCTCAAATGCTGTAGACACAATCAGCTAGGAAAGAGCATGCCTTGCCCTAGAGAAGGGGATATGCTAATATTTCTTAAAAAGAACTGCTAAGGACTGACTGGCTAGTGGGTATATTGAGAATGATGGTTGTGATATTTAAAATTACACTTATCAAATATGATATTGTACAGCTTTTTACAATTATCTTATGAATGTTTTTAATAAGTTGAACACTTTCAAAATGTATATAGGTGACCTATATACTAAAATACAAAGATTTTTTTTCCACACAAGGTGAAATTTCCAAAGAAGAGAATAAACCCAGATCCAATTGAGCTACTTTTATATAGTACTGCTGAACCACCCCCATGTCTGGTTATTCTGGGTTTATTTAGGAGAGTGTAACTCAGTGGGGAGAATTCAACAAGAGGAATGTTGTCACCATCGGACAGCCAAGTTTCTGTTAGCAAGAAAAAGTCAATATTGTAAGAAGTAATGAGATCATTACATATGAAGTATTTGTTAGCTAGTGACCTGACATTGAGCAAAGCAAAGCTAATATGCTCTAATTGATTATTAGCCGTGACAGTGTGGCTGCAGTGAAAAAAGGGAAAGGTTATCCATGTTAACAGATCAATGAGGTAGATGAGTGTGTGGCCTGTTATTGAGAAGTACTGGGATGTCACAGGGCCAAGATAAGGAGGTCTGTTTAGAGATAGTCAGTCAGTTGATAAACCAATAATATGTGAGGTAAGTATAGTTTCAAGTAGGCTCATGCCCCTTTTATTGGGGTTAAGATTATCATTTCTGAAAAGGTCTATCCTTGCTGCCCCCACTTAAAAAAAATAAAAATAAAAATGTCTGATGAAGCTGTAACCATAACCATTCAACACCATAAAGATGACTGAAAGCCCTCACAGCCTTTAAAGTGAGAATTGGTCCATAGAAAATACACTGTTTGCCCAGACAATTGTTTCTGTTAGGAGCTAAAAGTTCTGCTGAAGTTTTATAGATTGTCTGAATTTAATGTCATTTGCGCCTATATGAACAATAACAGTGTCTAGGACAGGAGGAATGTTTTCAACAATATCCAAACAGTAGTTAATTAAGGCCACGGCCCAGGGCCACTTCCTCTCAGGAGATGTCCCTGAAGAGTTGTTGAGGGAACGGGAAGAGGGACCCTTCTTCTTGGTGGTCTTGGAGGGAGAGGAGGGTTTGACAGCGGACAGAAATCCTTATTGAAGAAAAGGAGAGAGACGCCTATGCTTAATAACAGTAGCCTAGGAGGGCTCATTTACAGTACATCCATTTTCATCTTGCAAAAGAACCAGAGGGACCTGGAAAGATGCCAGGCTCCAATGTGGCCAGTGGAGAGCCAAGTTGAGTTTACCGCGGCAGGAGTTCATTGATCACAGATTCAATGGTTCTTAGCTCTGATTTAACACCAGACAAAACATCAGCAGTAACCTTCCTGGCCAATCGTACCATGAGTCTGGGTTTGGTGGCTTGGCAAGGAATATATCTGCCCCCTCAGGCCTCCCAAAACTGTGGTGTCCACACAATGGCTGCTGTGTGGTCCAGCAAGTCAGAGAGCAATACCAAACTGTAGGCCACTTAAAAAGACTTATAAGTCATTAAAACCAGCTTTTGGCATTCTGTCAGGAAACTTAAATATCAAGTAATTTTTCTTTCATTTAAGACAGAAATTTATGTAAAACATTTATATTTAACATTTACATTTATATTTATATATTTATATATTTATATTTAACATATATATTTATATATTTACATTTAATATTCAATATTTAATATTTAATATTTAATATTTAATATTTAATATTTGATATTTAATATTTAATATTTACAATTATCATTTAACATTTAGATTTAGATTTATCATACATCCAATGACTAAAATCCTTTATATGGTTGAAAGATAAAGTTAAAAACAACCCAAACCTGCAAAATGTAGTAAAAAATTTGGCATAAACAGGATAAAATGTCAATTTAAGACAGAGCTTCTGGCAGACAAACACAATGCCAGTATAAGCACAAATTAATATAGTATACCTTTAAAAAGACAATATACTCTTGAGAACATGCTAATTAATCACTGGTTTTGCTGTGACTTGACAAAATTGTAATTAATTGGCCAACTCTAAACTGTGTGGCCTATTTGCCAGCATGTTGGGAGAGAAGGAAGTTGAACATCCACAGTGTATGAATTTTCCGTTTAATTAAAACTTAAGGCCTCTTGTGGTGTGCATTCCTTGGTGGAGAGAATAAGAAATAACAGAGCTTTGCCTGCTCCCATGTGAGACAAATACAGACAGCTCTCTGTTCAAACTGAGTGTGAAGTTTTGTAAAAGCGTGCCTTACATTTTGCTCTTAACATCCTGTTGGATTCCCAGTGTTCCTTCTCTTTTTCTTGTGTTGGATTGTGAATAATTACTTATTATTTGGCACAGCTATTATACCTATATTACTGAATTCTTGAGGTCACAAATGTTATATCACCTATTGTACTTTATTCTCTGCTCTATATAACTGTTGGACTAATACTTGTGTCACATATTTTACAATACACTCCTCTGAAGAAGCCCAACCTTGATCTGACCTTCCTTACTAACTTAAGACCTTTTATGTTCTCTTTTCTTTTCGTCCCAGCCACACTTGTGATGACAAATGGATGTATGCTTTATTATTATAGATGTCAAGGAAAATAACATCAAGAAGTTTCTCCATCATATTGGTGTCTTTAAGAAAGTGCCATATAGTTGTCAATCTAAATGTGAAATAGAAATGTTTGAGTTTCATCCACCTCTTTAGTTACATTGATGTGTAAACAAAGGCTCAATTCTGGGGCCAGTTTTATTCTCATTAAACGTTACAGCTACTGAGTCCCTTACCAAAATACATTTGCATATACTAATTTGCAACAGCAAATACGTTTTGAAAGAAGAGCAATGCCTTAATTTTCTATAATTAAACTCTCAGCTGAATTTCGTGTCATTTATTGCATATGTAATGCTTTTTAACATACCTTATTACCTCAATATAAGTTTAAATGCTGAGTGAAATTCATAATGTTGGTCCAGTGATGTTTTCTTCAGCCAGAAACCTGCCACTATATCATACATACTTTTATATCTTCTTCTCTTCATCTGTTTTAGCAAACAAGCAGCCATGTGACTTCCAGGCCAGGACTTACAGAAGGAGGCACATCACTGTAATTTTGGCAATCACTCATTTTTTTTTAGAACCCAATGTCAAGATTTTATTGATAACTTTTATGAAGGCTTTGCCCTCAGCGCTGTCTCTGACCTTTTGGCCCTTACTGTATGAGTCAGGGTGCAGCTTTAGCACCACAGGCGGGGCTCTTGGCAGTTTCTAAGTCTAGGCTCAAGATGAAAGATGACTGGATTTCACTGTTGGGACACAGAGGCTGTGAAACGTCGTGCCAGACAAGCTCAGACTGCTAAGTCAGTATCATCCTTTAAATTCACTCCTAAAATCCTTTCTGAACAAAAGGTCCTTTTCAAATTTAAGTTCAAACTAGTTTACTGCTTGTTTAGCAGATATGTTTTAACGTTTATGAGCAGAAATAGTATCAACAGCATCATCAGCAATATTTTGAAGTATTTCTTAATACTTTTAATGCCATCACTACAGACCAATAGACACTGTACACAGTAACATAAACTATAAAATATGGTAAACAAACAAAACAAAACAACAACACAGTGTGACATAGTCTACAATATAGCCATTCTAATAATAGTAGATACAGTATGTCAAGGTAAATCATTTCTTAATAATGTTGTCATTCAGCTTTTGTTTAAGTGCTTAGTATTCTTCAATAAACTTTTAGAGGGGAGACTTGTGAGTGAGTGGAGGCAACTATGAAAGTTTAACATAAAAAAACTGAAACCTGTGCAGCCATTATATAAATGTGTCCATGCTCTGTTCCGCTGACTACATACTGGCACATTTCAATTTTATATATTTGAGCTGCAAATCGGTGGAAATGGAAAATGAACACAGTTAACAGCTCCAGCTTTAAAGAAGTCTGAATCTGATCACAGAGGTTAACTACTAAGAATGGGTTGTTTCCCATTTTGCGGTACAATTCAGGATGATGTGATTGGGACAAACCATTTCATAATAGTTTTATGAATGTATGAAAGCAAAACTCCCAGCATATCATCATGCTTAGCGCAGCATGGTAGGAAAATATGCCTTTTTTAGTTCTCTTAAGAGTAAATTTGCTTTTAAGCATTCTTTTAATTATGCTCTAGCAACAGTGGAGCAGAAGCTTTGCCTGTGTTCACAAACAGCATTAATATTTATGTACATATTATGTTCTAATAAATATAATATTGTGTATTAGTTGGGATAAATATATTTATGTATGTAAAGAATGCAAAGATCATGCATGATGCAGGGGATTAGTAAACATAGCTACTGCATTCTTGATTCCTGGACTTTTAATTTTATTAGTGTGTTATTGTCCATCACTTTCAAGGCTTTTGATGGCAGTAAGCATGTCACTAGCTCACCTGAATGAATCACATTTCACCTCAAATGAACAAAATGGGTAGGTATTTTTTGAACTAAAAAAGTAGTCTTTTGTTCCTTTGAACTTCATAGTTACTGTCAGATATGGAATCAAAACATTAACAAATCAAGATCTCGGAGCCTCACACTCTTATTTATATTCATTAACAGGGCATTGTCAAAAATATGTGACACCTCAAATCCAAACTGGATTCAACAGTGATACAGTATCCTCAGTTTGTTACTATTTTAGATACTGCTAACATGACACTTTTTTCCAGCTTTTTGCTAGTGTGTAACACTTATATAGTTTGTTGTTTTATTTTTTATTTCTGTATTATGTCAAAAATTTGCCAGAACCAATTGGGATTACAAGACACCACTATTAAATACAAAACATACATCTTCTGGTATTGCATATACAAAGCCTGTGGAAAAAGAGAAGAAAAGAAACACAAACAAAATAAAAACAAAACAACAATCCCAAATAAGCTGTTCACATAAAGAACTATTACATATCTAAGAGGGCTTTTTCCTCTCCTCTCCCAGGCTTTCTCTACATAACTGGTTAATTTATGTGTCATATGTGCGCAGCAAACTCAGTCTTTGTGCATCATCCATACTTACAAAATCAATATCTATTTTCATCTTACTAAAAAAAGCAATGCACATTTCAACAAAAAAAGGACATTAGAAAAGAAGATGGAACTCATTTTTCTATATCATTTAGACAGCACACTGGACAAATCCACCTTTCTTCTTCTAGATTAACACACCATCCGGTTTCTATAGTCAGAGGTAAAACACTAGATCACAGCTAGGCACATAGAGATTTTTGCTTTTTGGTGGTGGTGTTCCTAATATTTTGTCCACTCCATTGACATACATCAGGGGGACAAACTGTAAGGAATACTTTTTCAATATAATGCACTCCAGTACACCACCACCACCCACTACAACCCAAAAAATAAACATGAAGTAGAATTATAACCTTCTTGTGACAATTTCAACAAAAAACTGAAAATGTATAAGCATTGTAAAAGTAGTATTTATGTAGTTGTGTTGGATTGCATTAGATTGCACAGGTGTATCTGACAAAGTAGCCGTTGAGTGTATATAGAGACAACCATTCACACACGGGCACTTTAGAGTCACCAGTTAATCTGCATGTTTTTGGTCTGTGGGAGAAAGCAGGAGTAACCAGGGTGAAACCGTGTTGACGATACAAAGATATGATCAAAACATGAACTTGACTCACGAAACCCATTTTGCTCTTCCATGAAGAGCCGTGCAACATGAGCCTCCCATTAAGTACAGTGGAATACAGCTTGTAAATTGTGCTCATTAGTCCGATCCCTCTATAATTTAATGGCATGCACCCTCGGGTCCTCACTTTGGGATTTTGGTATTGGATTTATAATAGATTTAAGCCACATAGATGGTATTTTTGATAGATTCAAAACACGTTTTAACTAATTTGCACAAAATATTAAATAGTGTGGCTGATTTTAATATTTAATTTGGTATATTTTCAATCCACTTGCTTTTCCCAATGTTGCTTTATTGATAACCATTTGAACTTCATTATGAGTAGAACATTTATTAAGATCCTCCTTTACACAATATTCCTCTTTTAATATTTGGCTTTCTCTAACAATTTTAACATGTCTTCATAATACATACTTATTATCAGAATCAGCTCACTGGAGAAGAGACCATTTAAAGGACCCCCCCCCAAAAAAACACACACACACACACACACACACACACACACACACACACACACACACACACACACACACACACACACACACACACACACACACACACACACACACACACACACACAGTTTGCTGACAGTGTCTTTCTAACATACTCACTTGTTGTATGTAAGAGCACGAAAACTGTCTAGATATACTACGAGCAATGTTGCAGAGCAGAGTCTGAGTGTGTGAGATGTTTATAAATGTACCGGATGGAGGGGAGAGACAGACAGCTGCTGAGTGCCGGGAGCTTTGGAGGAGAGAGCCGGGAGCAGAGCCGGAGCTTCGGGACAAATAACACCCACAAGGCTCACCGGATTCTGCTCTGATCCGGAGACGTTTACTGGTGGGAGGAGAGCTCAGAGTTTATTTTTTAAAATTTGAGCAGCAGCAACAGTGAATGATCCATCTGTGTGTGTCTGTTAGCACATTTAGCAGAGCAGCAGCAACAGTGGGTGCTCATTCCATCTACAGGCTACCTGCTAGGCGAGCTAGGGGGTTTATATCGGTATATATGTAGCTCGTCATCATGCAGAAACCTACATCAGTTCATGTGGGAGAATGTGGAATAATGACATTTAGATGCTAAAATATAATTACTTTGAAAACAAAGTGAATTTTCATATTTGAATACCATGGAACGCTACTGGGAAGCTACAGAGTGATAAAAAAACCCCTCCAAAAACAAAAGATAATGGACCCACCTTTTAATTCAAAATTGATTAAACATAGTAGTTCTCTGCTCCAAACTTGATGCAACAGCTCAGAAAACCCATAATCAGGCCTGAGAGTGTCTGTCTTAGGCTGTCCAGATAATTGCTGCCTGTCACATGATTCTCCACTGCAGTATTGATATTATGGCTTACTATAGCATTTATGCAGTCTTCCTGCCAAAACTAACAACTCCCCTCCCTAAAAGGGAGTGAAATGGATTAGATTAATGCCAACCCATTTTAGGAGGACTGCTGAAATTGAACCCACACAATCCTCCATTCTAAAACACTTAAACCATCTCAAACTATAGTTAAAGAAATGTATTAAACTAAGCCATCTCTACTCTACTAATCCACAAAAATGTCACTTTTAAGTATGTACTGCAGCAAAACCAATGTCTAATTCTTATCACACTTTAATGTGTAAATTACTTTATGAGTATAATAATAATAAGTACATTTAACATATTTTACAAAAACAAAAAAACAGCTTCTGTTCTTAATGGCAGCTCAGCCACTGGCTTATCTGCTAGAAGCTGATAGCCAAACTGTTAGTTTCTCAGCATATAAATATTCCATATTTTATGTTAGTGGAGTGCACCAACACTCTCTTTGAAGCATATCATGTAAACAACATGTTCCATTCACTAGAGTCTAAATAAAACCACTTCTAAACATTCTGGCTAGTTGTTGCCAGTATAAGGCAGGTTATTAATGCATACACACTCCTTACTATATATAGTTTATTATATTAATTTAAATTGTTTTGATATGGAGACAGCTTTGTCAGTAGCCGTTAATTGATTATTTACTTAGGCCATATCATATTTATGTGAGCCTCAGTTTGTTATTTAAAAAAATAAATAAATACAAAGACCCTCTGATCAATTTAGCAGGTGATGCAAAACTACAGATAAAGCATTAAAAAGCAAAGTGTGGTGTGTAAAACTGTATTTATATAAATTGGGGCATTACAATTTAGACCATAGAAAGATGATGCAAACACCAAAATAAATCTGACCACATTAATCGTGTGAATAAAATCTGGAGCATTCAATGAACTTTGCCATTTTAAAAGCTATATGCATATTTGATTGGAGAGATTTAAGCAATTATTTAAGGATAGCTAATTAGCACTGAAGTTAATCTGTAAATCTGTAAATTACCTATCCAAAGTGATGCATGTTTTAAAACTGACCATCTACCGCTTCAGACTTATTTTGCTTAGATAATGTCACAATTTAAAATCAACAGGGAACATTTTAAATCTTATTACACAGACCTTCCAACATATAAGTCATTCGTTCATTGAAAATCCATATGTAATTATGGTAAAAGCAAAGGCTGTGATTACTTTTTCCCAGATTAGTAATGTGCTCCATGTCACTCTCTTTCGCCAACCATTTGCATAATTTGCAAGTGCAAATGCATAGAGGCTGGAGAAGAGAGAATATGTTGATGTCACAATTCAACTGCAGTTTATTTCACGACTGTTGTTTTAACCCTCATTCAGTGTTTGGATCAGATCTGACCCAAACCAAAGACTGGAGAATCTTTTATCATAAAAATGTTGTTTTTTATCGGATTGCCTTAAAGCCTCATGATATCCTCCACACGAGGCATTTGTACATATAAAATTGTTGATCGCCACATTGAATTAATTGAGTGGTTTAGTGAACATTGTTACACCTTTGGTGTTCCTGGTCAAAAATGATTTGCAGTGACCCTTCCCTTTTATGGGACAGGTAGCTCTTCTGTTTTTTCTTACATATCACATTAATGCACAAGCATCAATGTGCGCTGTCGACTACAATGCCTGACCCTAATTACTGATGTCTTTCCCATAGATCTAAATGTAGATGTCATTTTAGTCACTGTTCCTATTGAAACACCAGCCAGTTGAGCAGTCTTTGTGAGTCCTACTATCTTGAAGAATCAAGATGGCAAAATAATCAACTGGGCATTTTTATACACAACACACAGCATGATTGTATGTTAATTACTTCAGTGTACTATTTCTCCACTCATTTATTCAGGTTATTCTTTTAATTTGTCCCCCATCTGTATCTATTTTTCATGGTTATGTGTCCATCCTTCCACATGAACTATACCTTCCAGACTAAACAATGTATCATATCTTCTCACAGACCCCATATATGAAGCTTTGTGCCTTGCTTTTATTTTACTCTGTGAACACAATAAGTGGGCGACTGATAAGGCGATTTTCTGTCCGAAAGGCTCTGGACCTTATTCTTGAGTCAAATTATAATTACTCATGTTAACCACTACTCTAAAACATTGTTTAAAACCTAAAAAAGTGTTAAATGAAATTTGGTGATGATTTATGTTTTTTGTGTTAATATAAGAGCAGTTAAAACAGACAGTGGAGCAACAATCTCTGGGGGATGGTTAATTCCAGGTGCAAAGGCTACCTGAATGGCTTTTGCAAAATCAAACATGGATGTTTCTTGCATTAAATGTGGTTCTCTGGAGCCATATCAGGACACATTTGCATACAGTATATTCTTTATCTGTGGTGGGGTTATATTGGTTTTCTACAAGACTCCCATCAGTTCCAAACAAGAATAATTCACAGCAGATCAGACAGGCGCAATGCACAAATGTTACACCAGCACATGACAACTGTGTATCCACTATGTGTCGTATTCACAGTTGGCACTGATAGTGTGATCTTAAATGATGCAGTCAGTTGATTGAGCTGTTACATAGCGCAATGAAGCCTGTTAGAAAGGAAATAACCAAGATGTAGTGAACTGTCTATCAGCTTTACCCTCCATCAAAAAGGACATTTGTTGCCTGTTACTGAGTAGCACCTGAGCAAATGTGAACCTCGCTTGACTCAGAGGTGGTACCGAACGCCGTCCTCCCCTGTGATTTGCCACAGTGGGGGAGCTGGGGGGAAGGTAGGGGGTGGACAATCCGCAGCACTAGCAATAAATATCCCTGCTGGGGGAAACTCTTAGCAGTTTTTTTTTTGTTCTGCTACACAGGAGAAACGGAAAGAGGAAATATATCAGCTTCAGAAAGTGGGTCAAAAACACTGTATTGTCTCCAGGTGAAACAGGATATTACATGTTCAGCTATTATTTTTTATTATTAGTCTTTATTAAACAAGGACCATGCCCAAAAAACACGGATCTAAAAATGAGAAAAGATAAATTATGCCAGATTTAGCTATTAGCTCATTTCCATCTGTAGTCCCTAGGCAGGTACACACAGAACAATCACCAGATACTAAAAACATGAAAACATTAATTTACATGCAACACCAAACTACATAGTCTCTAACACACAAACAATTATACAGACAAATCTAAAACACACATCAACATATAAATACCAGCACATTCATCCAGTACATATAACATTTTAAATCTTAATTACGATCAAATTAATGTCGACATGAAGCTGGTGTTACTTACACGGCTGTACATGTGATGTGCTCAAATGAACTGTGGGATTATGTTTTTTTGTCAAATCCTGATGCTTTCAAGTATTCTCCTACATGCTGAGAGATAACATATTGTGATAAAAAAAATGGCAAAATTGGGATGAAAACACAAAAATGCTCTTAGAAGTGATCAACCCAACTGATAAACACCTTTAATTAAGGAGAATTTGGTGGAACACAAGCTTGACAGTGATTGATGCAGCATGTTTTCTTACTAAACAGAAGTATTGACTACAGTTAAAAGTGTGGAGCCACCAGGTGGGAATGAATGAGACTAGTTGGCCCTGTGATCTTCAAACATTACTTATCAAGACTGTACTGTGACACTTCCATGTCCAAATAAGCCCACAGAATAATGTTACACTTCTTAAGGTTCAATAAGACCTTATCGTACTAAGAATCCTTGCTGTGTCCAAATGCATAACCTCCATCAGAACCACTTCACTTGAAATGCAGCCAAATTTAAACTAAACCTGCTTGAAGCCCTTCATAATGGTTACATAACACGATTATAAAAACTCAATCCATTATTTCAGGTTCATTTTGCCACCTCTGCCATAACTACCAGTGCAGTAGATGACCAGAATTCTCAATTTATTCTGCAAAAAAATCACTATTACAGGTTAGCTTGCTACTTCAAGCTGAAAAATCTGGAGTTTGGGATGACCATTCAATGTTTTCTCATCAATTTACTCCCTTTATACAGATTATACACTCATTTTCTCTGCACTGGCACTGGCCAAAGCATTGGCTCATATGTTCATGTGAGAGCAAATAAATCTAATCAGGAGGTTTCTGTAAATAAACCCGAAGTAATTTCCATTATAATGACAACTATGATGATCTTTTATCTTGGCTTCAAGGTTTTAGGTTCAACGGTTTCTGCCAAAATGACAGCAATTACTAGAATACAATAGGAAAGCTGACAAAAATCATTCATCAATATGCAAGACTGATACATGTGGTTATAGTTATTATCTTCAGCGTTATTAATAAAAGTTATTAACTGTAATTAGAATGCTGAATGTGTATCTTCTGTTAATGAAAAACTAGCTCACTAATTACTTCTGTAATTAGAAAACACTGCATTTTCAAAAAGGGGGGAAAAAAATAGAAACCCTCGGCGTTCAAACAAAAAACACTGGCCTAAATGATTATATTATGTTAGTAAGGCATGTTACTAGGAAGCTACATTTCATTTCACTGTACAACATGAAAAGAGTCATGTTGAACAGTTAAAATTGGTCAACTGCTTACCGAAGGCAAACAAGAGCAACTACAGAAATAAAATATATACAGAATCCATCAGTAACGGCATTAACAGTGGCTTCAATAAGCATACAGACAGAGTCACTGAGTCACAGGGGTATTGATGTTCGGATGCTGCAATAACGTCAGTCACCTAGATCATGAACAATAACGAAAATGTATATCCAATATGAAAGGAAGAGAGACGGTCTGTAAATCATCAAATATTCTGCAGTGGGATTTTTCTCTCAAAGATGCAAGTAATTTGTGACTGAGCAACAATAAAGAAAAAAACACTCTAGGTGCTGTATTTCTCAGCTCAGTGCATAATGAATCTGAAAATGACAATTTATTAGTCAGTAGATCCGAATCAATGGCAATGAAGCAATGAACCACCAAACATCAAGACACATTATTAAAAACTGAAGGGTAGTGGTAAAATAAAAAAGTATGAGGAGTAGGCTTGTGACTAGAACATCTCCAGTTAGAATGCATAGTATGTCTGAGGGAATCTGGGTAGGGAAAGCAAATGAGAAACACTCTCTCCTCCCTCGTCTACTGCTGAGTTGTCCTTGAACCAGGAAAAATCCCCCAGCTGCTCCAGTGGAGTTGCACAGTTGACCAAATAGAGGAAAAGCATGACTGGATGAGGCGGGCAGCTCCCTGGTGTGAGCATGTGAATCTATACATATGTGAAGCAGGTTGTATCTCAGAAAGAGAGAGCATGTTCAGCAGCTTTCTTGGACAAATAGAAGTTAAAAAAAATCCCAGTAAGCTTTGCAGCAAGCGATGTATGTTAATGCTTTCCGGACTCTTGGGGGAGATAAAAGGGCGATCCAAACATTGTTTATTGGGAACTGTGTGCAACATAAATCATTTAGCAAGAAAATAGAGGCAATAACTCACCTTTCGCTTTGCTTTTCGTCCCAGCCACTGATAGCATGAGGAGGTAAAGCAAGGAAACAGCAGGTTAGATAGGTAGTATGAAGGGGTAACAATGATAGCATGATCATTACTTTGCTCTATCGCTGGTGACAGGAAGTACAAGATTAAAGTAGTGCATGTGCAAATGTGTGGTTAGTACAGTACTTTTGAACATATCCTGTCATGCAACCCAGTCTTACATCAAAATGTGAATGTGGTTCACTGCGTATTAGTTTTACAATAACTCTAAAATTGTGAGATGCCTACGTGTTTTTTTTTTTTGTTGTTGTTTGTTTTTTTAGCTTTTTCATTTATATTGGCCTGCAGGAAAGAAAGATAAGTTTGATAGTAAATATTCTCAGCCACATATGCTTGGATTAAATACAATTAAATGAGAAACTGCACATGTTACAATCACAGGCTATAAAATGCATTTGGATGCGGTTTGCGGCCAACAGGCAGCAATTTTGAAATGGAAGGAAGCCCACCAACCGCAGACAACCCAAAATAGTAGTTGAATGCGCCAAGTTGATCACAAAACAATGCTCCTGCTTAGTCTACTGCTATCAAAAACTGACAAAAAATTACATTACTTCTCAGAACTGAAAGTGAAATAATGAAAACTGATGGTCAAACATTAACCTCATATTGTTGAGTTATCAAGGGCACTTTTGTAGTTTTGTTTTGAGAGATGTTAAATATATCATACTTTAATGTAAATAGATTGGTGATTGTGACCTAAAAAATGAAGGCATCTCATAATTTTAGAGCCATTATTGTGAAACTAACAAGTTTTGTGCTGTGGACTAAAGTAGCAATAAAACATTTTGATGTGAGACTGGGTTGTGTCATGACATGCCAAATGTTACAACCTCATATCAACACGACATTACGAAAAAAAAGGAATTCCTGAAAAACATGAATACCAATATCACAGCTTTATACATTCATTTAAACTGTACACATATGCAACTCTGCAAAAGACACAATACACCAATAATAATTAATTATATGTCTGCAATTTTTTTATGAAATTACCTGAATAACACTCTTATAAAAACTACATTTTAATAGTAACCCATAAATGAACGAGCAAAAACTAATACTTGACCACCAGGGCACCCCAAACCATTAAAAAAAAGCCTCCTTTAATATAAATCCATCCTGAAAACTCCCTTACTGCTGGTCAGGGTCAAGGGGTCAGGGTCTACCGTTGAGCTAACACAAAGCTATCCAAGAAGATATGTGCCCAGGAGGACGTGGAGGCTATAGGCTAAACCTAGCCAGAGACCACTTCTTTTAGGCAGCCTAATTAACTCAATAGGTCAAAAGTTACCACTAAGAAATTGCCCTCTACTGAAAAGTAATACATAAGTAGGAAATATTAAACTGATCAAAATGCTGCTTTAATTTCGATATGTGTGAATGTAGTTGATGGGTGAATTTTTTATCTTTGGGCATAATAAGGAAGAATCACAAATATAAGGCCAAAATAGTAATTTTTCTGTTAAAATATGCCATAATAAACTCATAAATGATACAAATATATCACAGAGCTTGAAATAAATGTCCCCTATTCTTTGTGCTTCTGTATTTGTTAATCTTGTCTTTGCGTTATAAGATTAATGTGTCACAGGAAATTATGTTCCTATAGCTGAGATATCATAGGGCATAATATACAATAATCCAAAGATTTAAGGGCTGAAACATTGTTAATCACAATACATTTAGAAAATCTTTCCAATCAGGGCTGATCAGACAGTGCCTGGGAAAACTTCAAGTCAATAACTTTCAACTTTCACCGTCTGTGCAAATTACACACTAACATGACAGACTGGCAAACAATTTCCTTTCATCGTCACTCCAGAGACATTGCCTTGTTTGTCTCGAGTGGTTACATAACGGGAGGTGCTCAGCCGTCTTTCAGGTAGAGACAGTTGGGTGTAATAAAGACAAAACATTGTTACAGAAGGCTTTTGTCTAGCTCAGATTAACACTAGATTTGCTGGTAAGCCTCAGATTTAGTTTTTAGAACTCATTGCTAAAAACTGCAAAATCAGCACTGAATGCTAATCACAAGTAAAACTGCAGTGTGCCCAACATCAGAAAAAGCACCATGCACAGAAAAGGCCCAATTCCAGACATGTTACCACCCTCTAGCCTAATATACTAGACACTGTGGTGCGTAAAGCACTTTTAAGAATTAGAGCAATTGCTTTGTAATGTGTCAGACATAATCAAGATAGCCTACAGAGAGGTTTCTGGCTTTGGTTGACACAGGGAAACAGTTACCCTGCTTACATGGAGTGAAAGTAAGCGAACAATTTCTAACCATTTCTAATGAGAATAAATGACCTTCAAGTTATTGCCACTACTACTAAATCTAAAAGAATGAACAGAGGAGGTGAGAGAGTACATTCAGTGACTCAATTTCAAGAACACATCCAGTTTTTTTAGCTTTGAAGTTACCCCACTGAGTATTCATATAAGAGAAGAATAACCTGTAGCCAAACTCACAGAAGCAGTAGGGTAGTCACACAAGAAACAACAAACACTAAAACAAAATTCGACATTCACAATTGGATTTCCCCAGGTCATATGATAGGAGGAGGATCAAACAATCAACCACCCACCTCAAAGGTGACAAGTCGGTATCTCTGCCTTTGTACACACAAAAAATAACTCATTGAAAAACTGCAGATTTCATGAAAAACCTCTTAGGGAGTACAATGTATTCACATCGACCTTTGTCCCAGATGTTACACAACACGGCACACATTAGCAAAACAGAAATTCGTATGAGGAACACAACCCTGAAGGTAAACTCACAGCTGGTCCTCCTGTGAGATCCTTCCTGTTAAAGTCTATCACTGAGGTAGGAGGTTATATTCATTTACAGCTCACACCTGATTTCTCTGGGAATGATGATGAGACTTTGCAGGATCTGTAGTTGAGGTGTTGCGTACACGGCTCAACAATTGTCGAAATGGGAAACTGAGGATGCAAAACACACAATTATCACAACTGCCACACTAGCCACCATTACCTTTTTTTCAAAAGGTTTGGCACTCAACTCACAGAGTATATGATCTGGAAAAAGTCTACTGAGCCACTATGTACTGCATTAAGTTCACAACAATGAAGATGTTTTTTTGTTTCTGTTGCAGTTGAGTTTTTGGAATCAAAGATTTTTAGGACAAGTTTGACTTATTTTTCACCAAACAATCATCAAATTGAAACATTTAAAATTATTTTTATGCAGTTTCTGTGCGTCCAAAAGCTGTAATTTCAGTCTAGCTGAATTTCATGTAAACAGCCACTTAAGCCAACCAGGCTTATGCTAATAAAAGATGAGAAGAAAAATGTGAAAGAAACACAAAACCACTGGTGATTATGCTACAAATTAGCCAGAGCCCACCAAGGTAGTAATACAGAAATCTGGTGTTTTTTGAAGCACAATTTTTACTTGACTCTATTTTTTTTTGCATTGGTTATTTGATTTAGTCTAATGTATTCTTCAATACTTAGAATGACAATTGATAAATTCCAGGATTATTAATCATTTGGACAATTGGCCTCCTGATAAATGGTTTCATTTCATCTGTAAATTTTAATTCACAGAGATTTACAGAATAAGTAACATTTTACTTGTCCTTTGTTAACTTTTGCTTTTCTCTAAATGAAACATCACAGCGAGCTCCAGGTGAAGCAGGATTGGATGTTTTCCTAAAAAAGCCCTGACCAAATCTGCAGTGACTGGAGGTTACACAATGTGCTGTTTCTTGTGGATGCAGAGGTTGACTGACAGTGCCACTTCTTTGCTCCTCATGAAATAAGCTCTTCTTGTAGTATTTACCTCTCTTCCACCTCTGGTCTACAAATGCACTGTGTGCTGACACATCCTGTCTATTATGGGAAATGTCTAACAACTAACATGCTACTGTTCTCTTCCAGCTTCATGTGCCAGTGACATTGTTCACACTATGCACACACATCTCATTTATTTCTGTTGTTGTCAATGATCATTTTTGGCTTCCTACCATTTTTCTGCTGCTCAAAGTTGCATGTGTATTCAACATGCTCAACCGTGTTGTATTCATGTGTTGATATTTGAGAACTGCTGGCCATCTATCATAACAATAATGACATATTTGCAGAGACGGCTATTTGAGAGACATGGTTCTGTGTGTGTATTTGTGTGTGTGTGTGTGTGTGTGTGTGTGTGTGTGTTCATGTTGGTACTTCCAGTCGAAAAGACTGAAAAAGATTGATCTGCATTTTTTCTCAGTAATCCACCTCCACCGGGCCAATATTGCACATAACGCACTTTGTATTACTTTTATAGCCAGGCCAAATGTTCAATAGAAATACAGATCACTTTGCTGATTGCAGTGCCCATAGCTGAGGGTGGAATTAAGCCTTATTGAAAGCACTATTTCTAACTTAAACAAAGGTCAGTAATAATTTTAAGCCTGCTGAAAGGACACAATGTTTATCTATAATAATAGGTCACTTCTTTGTGATCCATGAACAAACTCTTATCTGATGAGGAAACTGAGAAGACCATAAACATGCCATTCTGCCATTCTACTATCTGATAGAAATGTCATTGTTTTTGTCACTCATTAATCTTTCTGTATGCTCCCAAGCCTGTGCCTCTTCCCATTTTCTCCTTACGTGAAAGTTATTAATCTCTGACTCCCTCTAAATTTAATAGTGTTGACAAAGTCAGACAGCATGACAAGATTCTCCTTGCTCTGAAGTGGAAATGTTTGCGAGCACATAGAAAGCACCTCAAGATATTCAATCTGAAAAGTATGTAGGCTTTGACATTCCTAAGAGGGCTTTCACTAAAAATCAATAACAGCGTACATAACAATACACAATTGCCCTGTAAGAATGTCAGTGTGCTTAAACACATTAATTGCATGGTTGAATAAAGTGCATTCATTAAATCCAACACAATACACATACATATGACTATATACACATATGACATTAATCATTTGCAGCATTTATTGTAATACAATGAAAACATAAATCTATGTATAGTTTGATAAACCTTACTGAACATAATCACCTGTCTCTAAAAAAACACAATTCTTAGAAAATGACAGAGAGGTCTTGATGTAGCTCCACTGTACATAGATTGGATTTCAGTTTTGCATGATGTTATTTGTTAGTCACATTTCAGGCTCTCATATATTTGCTTGATAATAAAGACCAACGGACTCTCAGAAAGCAATAACATTAACCTGTAATGACTTTTCCTGGGAGCAGAGTAATCCTTTTGATACATAACTGCTCCAAACAGAGCAGTTCTCAAGTGATTTTATTCATAATCAATAACATTACACTGTAACTCAGCTATGATGACAGCTAGTTACACTATCAGTGACTCGGAAGCAGTGCAAGGGTAAAATGACATTACTGTATATTATCTTGGACAGGCAACATATGGAGTGCTAATTAACACTGAACAAAAGGAGGATAAAGCAGTATATCACTGTACGTTTAACACATACTGATTGCAAAGTTGCAAAAAAACTGTCTTTTGTCTACTTTGGTTGTTTTACATAGCAACAATGACATCGACCATAGCAACAATGTCTACCAATCTTTCATATAATTGCTATTATGTTGTAGATTTGAACATTTTGCTAATTTTGATTCATGTGAAAAAAAGAAAAGAAAAACAAATCATTATATCACTTCAGGAATACATTTAAACATCCTTAAAACTATTTTTAAAGCAATCTTTATTCTCTGCCCTCTCCTTGAGAATTAAAAATCAATTTGCGTATACGAACAAAGGCAGAAAACCATGGCAACATAATATTGTTTCAGAAAAGATTCTGAAAAATTACTATCAAGACACTTGCAGACTTACACAAATGTTGTTTAGTCATCAAATTTACACACATATGCGCATATTACATTCAAATGAAGATTATGCAAATCAAGATATGGCCCAATATAAAGTCAACAATGCACAGGGAACAATAGACTACCTAGCTTTGTATAACAACCTCAGTGAAGAGAAGGAGAACTCCTTGAACGAGCAGAAGAATAGAATGAACTGAATGTGTAGGCTAAACAGGGATCCCACTCCAGATGGATGAGTGCAATATGTGCCGGAACAAAACAATAAAATGGATAATAGCATGTCAATGACAATGAGATAAGAAAGCAATGAGAAAAAGAGAGAGACAACAAGGCATAAAGATGGGACTATGGCCAGTCTGGCCACCAGAGATATAAATTTGCAGCAGGCACACTGCTTGTTAGCTGTATTTGCATTGTGTGAGTCTCAAAGTGCAACAGAATGAAGTGCATTCATTTATCTGTCAGACATATTTCTGAAGTGCGTATGCAGGCCTGTAAGAAAGCAATAGTCGCTGGTCCCTGTGGTGATTAGTTTAACCGACCACTGAGAGGTTTGTCCTCTAACACAGTGAGAGTTGGCCTCCGTCCCTCAGCTGGCCATCACTGGGGTCACTGCGCTCCCTCTGCCAGTGTCACACAACTCTCCTGGGACAGTGCGTTTGTAAGTAAACCTTTGACAGGAAAGCACTTCATCATATTCAGCTCACACCTACATACTCACCGGTGGACTCACAAGGCAGTTTTAAAAGCTGCCGTGGGCAACTGTGCATGTTTGTAGCCCTTCAATGGCAGGTAACAGAAATTTTGAGCTTCCATACCCAGATATCTTGTCGGATCATGTCAGGGGCGCTGCTTTCCCTAGATAGAGCAAGTTTTATATTTTGATCTCACTTTATTGTAGACAAACTTAACCATTATTTCCATCAATTAGTCTGTGGATATTTCTTTTTATTCATTTATATTTAAAAAAGTCCAGCACTCTTTTTATAAAGCCCAAGGTTAAGTTCTCAAATTGGTAATTACATCCAACCAAGGTTTCAAAATCCAGCAACCATAAGATCGTTTATACCAAAACTAGAATGTTATTTGAACAACCATGGAGAAAATATTGCATCTGACTGGGAGATATCAGGATACTTAAATTCAGATCCCATTCATGATAGTGGCTTTTAGGTGGGTAACAAAGTATTTTATGGAAGAAAAGCTCTTAATTGAATATCTATGCTATATTTTTTATGAATGTGTACATTTGTGTGTGTCAATCCCAAAGCTGTTAGTGATAACAGACAAGTAAAAATTTAGGAACTGTAATCTACTGAGCATGAGTTGACACAGCTGGTAAAATTTAACAGATGTATCCCCTCACCTGTGTCCAGAGTTTTGTGAATAATTTAATTTAGTTTAGTGGATTATTGATGAGGTTAAGCTATACGAAACAATCAGTGCCTCCAGCTTTTTACAGCAATAATACCAAATGAATTACTTGATTAAAAGAATCAACTCCTCTGTACACAGCAGCGACTCCCATTGGAGCAACACAAGCATGTTTTCCTTACTCCTGGCAGCACACACCGCTGCAGGGGCTTGCATCTCTGCTGCTAGTCCAATAAAAACACCACAATTTAAGCACATTTCTAGAGCACTGTGAAATGTAGCATTACTTGCACACATATTGTACCTCCCAACAATGCCCCAAACCAATTCCTTCTTCAATTTTCTCATTTTGTCTCTACTGTGTTTCAATCGGAGCACTTCATGTAACAAAAGCCTGCGAGTGTCCCTCCAGTTAGAGTAACACAAGCATGGGAAGGTGAGCTAGAGCAATTGAGAAACCTTGATTTCACACAGCTGTGTCATGGTGTAGCCACTGTGTGATGAAAAAGACCTACTCATCTTTTCATGTCACACTGGTATTGTAAAAATAAATGCAACATAGAATCCTTGTCCACGGTAATGGAGGATGTCAGTAAGACCTGATAGAGGAGTTATTCTTCTCATTTTCTTCAACTCTTATCCTGCTCCATCAGAGCGGTACAATTTCAAAACAATAACACATAGTAGTTACTTATTGATCTTCGTTGAAACATTAAAGCACAGCACTCACTACAATGTAAAAAGAAACAAACGTAAATGTGCAATGTAAAACTATTATTTCATCATTTTGCAATTTCTAAAACAATACATCGTGATTATAAATATCATAAATTCTGTTAAATAGTAAACACTGACTTATTCAGTGTGAAGCAGCTTTGTTATACAGAATCTACTGCTGCTTTGCAAGTCTAACCACTGCAAACCTGCAGAAGGCACACCGTCACATAGACTTTGGTTTTGTAATATATTTTTATCTATTATTTTTGGGGGTATTTTGTGTCTCTATTAGATAGAGATAATGGGGAGATGACGAGGAATATGAGGGATGCAACAAAGGCCCTCTGATGGATTAAAGTTAGGGATGTTGTAGTTCATGGTCACTGTCATCATGCCTAAGCCACTAGAGCACCCTGCTTTTTGTCCTATATTGAGAGGGTGTCATTATTATTAGTATTATGTTTTTGGCTGGTACTTTTAGGTATAATATGCCAATAACCCTGAAACTGAATTTGTATTTTTTATCTCTTCATTACACTTTTTGTGTTAGTCCATTTTATATCTCCCTACAGCCACAAAACAAGTTGATGATGCTTAGATTAATTACAGCTAAGAAACTACATTTAAAAAATGAGCAATCCACCTCGGGAAATGCTGAGTTAAGGAAGCATGCATTTTTTTTCATATTTAAGACCTTTATGCTTTGCCCTCCTTTCTACAAATCATAAAAGAGACATGTACATACAGTATGACTTGTTAACTGAATAAGTATTTAAGCATTTAAAAGTTGGACTGATTCATATGAGACAACCTTCACAGGTTAATCTCTGAGTGTCACCATCAGCAAAGACTCCAGTCTGCAATGTAGTTTCATATACCTCTGCTAAACCACAAGTCTCCCAAACTAAATGACAAAAAATGTAATTGGTCCATACACTCCAGAATGACACATATCAGCATTTTGTGATCTGACAACCCTATCAGCAAGACTACATCATTTTGTGACCTTCGATTTACAAGGTCCTATCTGTATTCTGAGTGGTTTTGAGTTATTGAGGTTCAAAGTGTTGACATCCTAGTTAGCAAAACTGACATACAATATAGTTATTTTTATTTATATAGACGCTTAATGTGGGGTGAATTTGAATAATGTGGGACAATTTCTGCAATTGTCACTTCAGCAATATATTTTGACATGAAGCCGGTACATTACATCTGCAACCAATACCATTCTGAACTCTCCAAGGTGCTTTCTAATCATATCAGAAAAGAGATTGCAAATATCACGCTTGGAACAGAAATAGCAAATATAGAAGTGTCTCTGATAATACAATTCTTAAAGTTTCAACAACAACAAAAGTCACGAAAATGTTTCTCTATATACTTGTTGATATTGTTTCTCCCTGCCGTATTTGTTTTGGTCTTTGTCTATTCCTCTTCATTTCAGAGCATTTCTTGTATTTTTCTTTTTCTTGTTGTCCCTATTTTTTCTTCATCTGAGCTCTGAATGTAGTTGGTGTCATCACAGGACTGAAGTTATAACATTAAACTGACACTAACCCAAAGCAGCAGGTAGAGTTAGCATCAACAACTAGCAGCCTCAATGTATCTCATATTCTTATATATTAACAGTTTGGTCATTTGTTAAGTTATCTGAGTAACTTCACTTTTAGTAGCCTATTAATCATTGCAAACAACTGTCTTAACTGTGTAATTAAATGTATAAAGCTAGCTGACTTGCTAAAGGTAAAAATCTGCTTTTCATTTAGTTCAAACAAGAAAACTAACGTATACATAATGATTTAACATAGATCAAATACTTCAGAGGTTTCTAAACAAGTTTGGCAACATTTCATGATATTTTCAGCTCCTTTAACAACAGTCACAGAGCAGTGAGGTCACATGGTAAAAAGGCGGAGCCTGATTGGTCCTCCTGTCTACTCTGAGCACTGATTGGTGCTTTGCAGTTGGAAACTTATATGTGTAAACATTTTATAAAGTTTGAGATAGATTTTTGAGATAGAACCTTTTCTTTGCTCAAATTTTAGGGCCAATAATGCGCAAAATATAAGCCTACCCAAAACTTGTCATATAACAGTTTTTTGACAAAAATATCATATATATATATAATAATAATAATATATATATACTGTAATTCTAAGGTCACAATTTGTTTGTGCCCTTCAAAACTGTTCACTGTTGAAATGTTTTATGATGTGACAACGCTATGGTTACAGCCTGGTTAGGTTCAGGCACAAAAATAATTTTCCACTTAAATAACTTACTTAATTAAAATGAACAAAACATTGTGGTTTGAGTTAAAATTATTACTTTAGGTCAGAGGTCCTTTGTCATCATGGCAAAAATAACCATGTGGTTAAGGTTAGGAAACGATTGTAAGAACCAAACTGACTAGTTTTTGGAAATTACAAATGAACAGTGGTCTCCCAAATTAAATCTTATGTTTTGTTGAGCCATCCATCTACCCAGAACTCCTCCCTACATGGATTGTTGCTCTGTAATAACATCACCTCATTTCCTACTTTGCTTTTGTCTTTTGTCATAATTACTACAGTCACCAAAGGGCTTTGTCACTTGAATCTAAATGTCATTTTCGGACGCTTGGTTAAAATGGTTGATTTTGTTTTTCTTGGAAGCCTCCTGCTATATCAAATTATACATAATTACCCAATAAGTCATGTTTTAGTTTCACTAGTCTCCTTGTGTTAGGGTTAGGGTTATTCATAGTTGCACTCTTATGTGCAATGATCTATTAAGATTAGTAATAAGTAGTGATGCAAGTTTAGCCCACATCACTGTGTCAGTCTAAATGGGGTCATAGACAGCACTATGATTGGAGTGAGTGACTGAACTAAAGATGTGTATTAGGCTCAGACACACTGCATAGCACTTCATGTATACATTCAAATAGCAGCAGTGTTCGTGTCCACACCCACAAATTAGAAGCTTTTAAGACCATGACAGATTATGTTCAGAGGGGGTAACAAATTAGATTCTTCTAGTATTAATAATTAGGTTATAATTCTTCACCTTATACTCAGTAAGCTTTTTAACTGACAGCACCATCATTTTTATACCAGCAGGGATTTAAAAATGCTCAAACCTAACTGCCAGTAAATGCTTAAAACATGGTGCCTACTGACCTGATCATTGTTAATGAAGTTGTTTAAAGTCACAGCTATGGTAAAAAACACTGCCCTCTGTTTAATGCATGGACTTGATTTTAAAGTAGTAGCGTGGGTACAGCCATTAATCATACTGGCAAGAACAAGAGTCATGACTTTCAGACTGAAGACAGATTGATGCCAAGATGAAGCTCAAGCCTTTGCCATGATGTGGTGAACTGTGATGTCTATTACTTTGTTTTTGTTTTTGTTTTCTTCTACACCATTCTGTCCATAGCAGCCTTGAACTTTACCATGGCGCTTAAATCAAATCTTTGTTTTTGCTTCAGGCACAACCTTTTAAGATTTACAATTTCAATGGTCCATTCGACACAAAATTGCCTTTTTTGAGAGAGGATGTAATAAGATGTTTCCAATACAGCAACATGAAAGATTCAGACCTGCAATTTAATATGAAAAGACACAAGCTAAGTTCTGTCTGGTAGCTGTACTGCCTGCACCCTCTAAAAGAATCCCAGAAATCGTGTAAAAGGCCACAATATTAAGCTATTATATATAATGTATGTATGCTATACAATAAACTCCTGTTTTTGTGGCAGTCATGATGAGGTAAACACACCACAACAAAGGCAACCGCAGTGCGTGCAGTACTTCTATCAGGCAGTATTACCTGCAAGATGGTTTATGGTGTGCAGACCATGGGGTTCATGACACCATGCCAAGAGGATGCGCTTCAGTCCAGCTGAACTGTATTTGCTATGAACTGAGATGTTTCAAAGTGATTTCGGAGTGTCCATCTCTATTCTCCACTCTATTACAAATCAAATTTCCTTTTGTTACAAAAAATTGCTTGACATTATGTTGCTGCACCAACGTTTTGCAGCAGCCCTGTGCATGTAGATGAAGGTCCCTCCTTAAGGCAATCCAGGACTCAAGACTTCATATCTTCACATAGCACACAAGGGAAATGCATAATTCCAAAACCAATTTTACAATCAATGTGTAACAATAATGTTGGGAACAGTGTTTATCACAAGTATAAATGAGAAATACCTACACATTATGCTGACATTTCCACCATTTGATAAAACGATAATATTCCAATCATTTTTGAGATGGGAATCCCCCCCCCCCCCCTTGACTAAAGCACTGCACAGTTGGGATGCACGGGACTGCGTATGTTAATGCAGTCTAAATGTCTAAATTTGGCCCTAAGATGGCAATATGCAGGGTGCTTCATTTGCTGGATGACTACAAGTACAAGTACAAGGTTTTAATGTTGCATAAATTACACTCCATATTAAGGCAATTATGTGTCAGGAATTGGTTCCAAACACAGCCATTTATATTCAAAAGATAACCTAGGAAAGCAATGTTAAGAGAGTTGTGATGAACAACAGGGGGGAGTGAAGCAAACAAAAAACACCAACAAAAAACTGCTTTGATGTACATCTTTAAACATTGTGCTGTTCAGAAGAATAAAAAATGGACTGACAAAAAAATTCTGTGTTTACAGTTCTCTTGATGTGAGTGGAGGTTTTCGATATATTTGCAAGTGTTCACATGAAGTTAAAACTCTGCATGATGTCTGACAGTTATCTTGGGCCCAGATCCAAACTTTTTAGACATTTTGCCCATTAATGTCATGAAGAATTACATTAAACAAAAGAGAATCTTCATGCTGTAAAAAAAATGATAATACTCTTCACTTGGAGCACATACATGTCACATTTATTGAATGTCAAACTGTTTCTTGCCAAGTAAAAATGAGTTCCGATGCTATTTATGAAATCCTTTGGAGTCTCTCTGGGGTCAGCTGAGACAGTAAAAAATCCATATATAAATCTGTACTCATGGTTTAGAAGTCCGTGCTTATGGTTTATAAACTCTGGATTTGTAAACTGTGCCCTAAAATTTACAATCCATGCGCTCAAATGCAATTGATTGTAAAATGGAAAATTGCTCACTTCATTTTACATTTCCAAGAATATGTGGCTGAGGATATTTAATATGAAATCATCATTCTTAAAATGCAGTCTTGCTCAATTAATATTCAGCCATGCCATCTAATAAAGCATTCCAGTGTGTGTGTGTGTGTGTGTGTGTGTGTGTGTGTGTGTGTGTGTGTGTGTGTGTGTGTGTGTGTGTGTGTGTGTGTGTGTGTGTGTGTGTATGTGTGTGTGTGTGTGAAGGGGTGTACTCTATGAACACACACAAAATATTAATACGTTTAAAATAATGAATTAATAAATTCCAGTTGTCTAACAAGTAACACAAAGCAGAATTGTTTTATCTCTATAGCAAAAGAAGTGGCTAAAGACCATGGGTAATGTAGTCTTCCCCTATCAGGAATGACAAAAACAAATCTGCATGGATTTGAAATTTGAGGGCAAGGATTTTAAATCTGAGAGCACAGTTCATAAACTGTGATTTCCAAACTGAGTACAGATTTTTTTTACTGTTGGATTAAGTTAAATGCATAATTGAATGAACTGTTGGGTCAAGCTTCTCCACTTTGATTCATAACTGGTCTGTCATGTCAGGCCTGCATTCAGCTCTCCTGCCTCAGAGGTAGAAAAACAGACAGAAATGGAAGGATAAATGGAGGATGGAGATGATTTGACGTCCTCAAGGTCATTTTATGCCAGAAAAAAGGGAAAAAGCAGGTTGTCATTGGTGATGAACCCTTCAACTAAATGTAATTCATACAAATGTCTGCAGCAAAACTGTGGATAGCACTATGTCATACTTAACCACATGTAATGCTCACTTGCACACACACTCACTTCATCACATTCCTGGCATATCAGTCTCTTATCTTTCAAAACACACTCACAGTTGTGTTGCATGTCCCAGTGATGGAATTCTAAAGAAGGTCAACCTCTGGAGAGTACTCTCGGTCACAAAGATAATCCACTTTGATGAATCTGTTCACATTTCCAAAGTGTCATCCTTAAAGCCTTTTGAAAACATGACTTTCACCTTGATATGAAATAGATGATTCATAAATCACTTCAGCTTGCAAACATTGTTGTGCTTTACAACACATCAGCCTGAATTGAAAACTTGTTGAGAATGACAACATGATGTGTTGTAGATGTTACAATGAGGGTCACTTACTCTAAAACCCACAGCACGTCAAGAACCAACTTCAAACTAGACAGTGCAGCCAAAATTATGATTTTGTTTTCTGGCATTGAGAGTAATATTTGGTATTAAGCCACAGAGTTCTGGCACTGAAACCAAAGTTGACAAAGAAAAGCAAT
Organism: Scomber scombrus; assembly: GCF_963691925.1. Lineage (NCBI taxonomy): Eukaryota > Metazoa > Chordata > Actinopteri > Scombriformes > Scombridae > Scomber > Scomber scombrus. Next base: position 20,972,509 of record NC_084974.1, read on the forward strand.
CTTTAGTATTAAAAAACTTTTCTGCACTGAAAAGTTTTTTTTATTGGCATCAAACCACATCAATATCAGATGAATACTCTGTTTTCAGCATGGACTTCCAATTATTTTATACTGATTTAGTTTTTGCATTTATTTTTTAGATTACAGCTTTTTTCAGTAACAGTCTTTCAGTGTTTCTGTTTAAGGCTGAATTTTCTTTTTTTTTTTTTTGTTTTGTTTTTTTTCTGAAGGTTTTCCAGTAACCATGTTGTGTCAGTCCTTTGGCATATAGTGAAGGAGTTTGACGGGATGGGTAGATGATTTCCATAAATTCTACATAATGAGGAGGCAACATCAATCTGGTTGACCTCTGCTGACGCCTTGTACAACTTTGACTTTTTCCTGAAGGAAAAGTTCATTATCGCCATCTCCTTGTTGCGCCTTCTATTTGACAGCACAGCCAAGCTTTCACACAAACAACATGGTGAATGAGAAGGTTGTAGAAACTGAGAGGCTCCAAAGTGAGTTTATAAGCCTCTTTCCAAGGAGGAAAGACAAGAGGAGCCATCACTGAAATTTTCCCAGCTGTGTTGGCTCAGTTGACGGAGAAGCACATTGTCATCCAGGTTCCACCATACTCAGGGTCATAGCTCTTGTACAAATACAAAGAGCTGTTCAATCACGGTCCTGGCAGATGCAAATGCAATCTACAGATTCCAAGTCATTGATGCTGGGTTGCTGTGGCAAGGAGAGTGATTCTGATACACTGTGAATCTGACTTTGGAAAGAGACTTCAGGACTGCAACACCCACTCTTATTCCTGCAGCAAAGAGCTGGGGCCCATCCATCAATGATGATGAGGCCTTCCACTTGAGAGTAAACTTGATATGGTCCTATTCTTGCCAATGCCTTCCAAGATCCATTTGCATTTTTAAGTACTGACTATCAAGGCTTTCTCCATATTTATGGCATCTCAACAGAGTGCTTGTCAAAGAGCGCTTTTGTTTCCACCCTTTAAAGATGTCTGCATGAAGGTCATGTGTTATCCATGACTACAACAGCAGGGCTTCCCTGAAGCCACCAGGAAAGGAGTTGAGCAAAGCAGGTGGTAACCTGTCCAATGTCACCAGGGCAGGTGCCAACAAACAGTGCAACCAGGCAGGTGCTGGAGGCAAGAGGGAAGCTGACTAGCTTGTAGGGGACCAGGTCCCCCCTGAAATGAAATCTTGCTTCTCTCTGCTCAACTGTCCATTTATGGATCAAACACTGTTTTAACAGCTCTGTTTTAACAGAGCTATGATTATTAATATTGCATTCTTTCAATTGGTTTTTATTTCATATGAATAAATATAAAATGAATGCAGTCAAAAACTATTTATCAGGCTTAATATCTTCTCTCTCTTTCTTATCCCTTGTCTCTACTGTGAACTCTCTGCTCTCCATTTCCAAAAGAACAAGTGTGCACATAGCAAAGATCCAAAAAAACTTAGTATGAAGAAGGAGACCTAAAAGGTAACGTACATTCATTACCTATCACTGCATGTTATATAACCTAATTTAATTAAACCACACTGCAAATGAGTTTGAATTCCCCGGGTGCTGCATAGTGGCTGCCCACTGCTCCTAGTACATAGGATGGGTTAAATGCAGAGACTGAATCTCACTGTACAACTGCATGTGTGACAAATAAAGTACCTTTACCTTTACCATAATGGATATCATCTACTTATATTGAAATCACAACATCTTAACCGGATAACACTGTACAAAAAAAATAGTTTGTTGTCTCTCTTTACATTGATCTGTGGAGTGGCCTGCTATTCTGTAAATAGAGCAGAGGCCTCAATTAGACTGACGCCTAATTAACATTTTTACTTTGCTGTATTCTTTACCATAATTATAACATCAAACATATTGACTGTTGCAGTCTATTAGTGTTTAATTTAGTCAACACTAACTAACACTAAGGTAATCTATGAACTCAAAAAATGTATTTCTTTTCTTTGATCAGGTGAATATAAAAAAATAAAATGTATTGTTAAAATAAATGGGTAAAAACAAACTGAACTGGCCACAGAGAAAGGCACCAAATTAACTAAACAGCTGAATAACTTTCTTAATGATAGGGAAGTAGAGGGAGCACATTGTTGGTGTCTCCAAGATACAACAATCAGGATTTTGGTAAATTCATGCCTGTCAGTGCAAATGTCAGGGATGCCCAGGGCAACCTCAGTTCAGCACCCTGGACAGTGGTCATAACAATGAGTAAAGCTCTACGGCTATGAAACATTGAGTTAGCATGTCACTAATTTTGCATAACAATTCAACTCATTCAAATCTTTAATTACTTAACATGTCCATGAGAAAAGTGAGATAGTAAACTAGTAAAGCAATTGCCTTAAAAAAAAAAAAAATGTTTTTTTTATATTTTATTGATAAAATGTAGACAAGGAGCACCACTAAATTCAAATATACAGTATCTCTAAAACTAAACTGAAACAAGAAGGATGCAAAACATTCACCCACATTGTTCTACTAAAAAAAAAGTTAAATCACAAAGGCACAAAAACTAGATCTACTGACAGCCAGTAACTGGGGATTTTCCATGCTCTCTACTTTATTTGATAGAAAAACACTTTATCATGTTTGATTTTTAAATTTGAAGCGGTCCTTGAAGGTAAGGAGTCCAAAGAAACCTCAAAAATACTGTTTAATTTTCTTTAGCAGATTTTGAGTGTCAGCTGGTGAAGAGACATCTGTCCACTGAACATATCAACAACAACTCTAAGAAAACACACAACTCTAAGAACACCAAAAACTAATACACTCAGTGATTCAATTTAACTAAACACTGAAGTCACAAATTGAATTTTCAGGACAAACTTATATTAAAGTCTGTGTCATAAAGGAGTTGTTGATTCTTCAGCTTTGCTCTCACTTTACTTTCACTTTCTTTACTAGTAAGAACAGCTATTGATTGTCACCAGGCTTTTGGCAAACAGTCCATATTCATCATTTGCCTTTTTGGAGTTCCTGCATAGCCCTAAGAAGCTGCTGCTAGAGGAAATTAAGAGGAGGCAGGCTGGCTGGATCCATAACGCCTGTTATCAGGTCTCACCTGACCACAACAAGCTTCAGCTGCAGCTGAACCAGCAGCTGGCCAGAGGACTGTGCCAGTAGAGACAGAAAGATGGTTCATAGTGGTGGTGGAAATGTGTTCCTTCCACTGAGGAGCACAGCATGATGGGATTCAATATCCCAAAGTGACATTTAATAAATACCTTTAGCAAGCCACACAATATAGAGGATAAGGAATAATATTGGCCACATGTAGAACGTATTCACAGGCATGTTAATGTTAAAAGTTTCCATTTGTAGCACAAATGTATGTGACTTTTTTGTCATTATTTTTTATTTTTTGTTACAGTTCTTTAAAAAAACAAATGGAACTGTGGGTTCACATGGGAATTAAAACATTTCTAATAAACTGTGTTTGCATCTTGTTGTAAAGATGGTGCTGCTCAACACCATGACAACACATTAACCTAATGAAACTAATAGCTTCATTCATGTCAATGCTTTACAACATTAGGCTACATAATGGAATTAACAGCTACTATGGCCCCAGTCTAAAATCCATTAGTAATGCTTATTGTGCTACCATCAATTTTAATATTATTACAATTTAATATTACAATATTACAATATTTCCAGAAGCTATCGATAAATAACAATTATGTTACTGCAATAAAGGTGTTCTAATTAAAATAAGACTCATGTATGTAAAATAAGTAGTGAAAATAAAAGGACAAGTGAACAAGATAAATCAGAGGAAAAATGGGAACGATAAATAAATTGGTAGAAAGAAATGAGTAGACAAAGAAATAGAAAATAAGATAAACTAACATTTAAGCTGCCAGTTGTACAGGATGCTTTAGACTGCTATACATTGAGTCTCAAATAATGCCATAAGTAAATGGATGAATTATTCATCTCATTCTGGCTTCGTCCAGGTAGGCAGAGATTCGAGTGTGTTATACTAATAGTCTGCATTCTACCATTTTAAACTGGTTTAATCAAAGTGCTCAAAGGCTTCCACGGTATACTTGTGTGGAACTGTAACATGGTTTTTATGAAGAAGACACCAAGCTGTTTATGCTGGTCAGTGCCAGCTGGCCAGATTCTCTCTGAGAGCTAAAAAAAAAAAAGAAAGAAAAAAAAAAAGAAATTAATATGATTTTGGCATGCGGCAGACTTCTTGTCTTTAATGGCAGTGTAAAATCAATTTTAGCCAGTTAGTGAAAAACATTTTATTATTATTGCGGTCAGAGGTTGATTTTCTTTTTTCTTTTTCTTTTCCCTTTCACTTTTGGTTTTCTTTCTTTCTTATCGTTATTACCTTTCTTGTCCTTTTCCCTTTATATGGCTGCAAATGAGCAGATTGGAAAGGATTATTCATTATTCTGAAATGAGAAAAAGCAATTTAATCCCCAAATACAAACTAATAGTCAGAATTCACCCCACACAGTAATGATACAGTTTAAGGAATATAATTTACAATGTTTGAAGCAGCTGTAGAGTTAGGCCAACAAAAGGCAATTTGTGTAAGAAATGGAAGCTTTCCCGCTTTTTATTTTTTACTTTCCCCTCAGTGTCACTGTCAGTGCGACTGCACCTTTTATAAGACTGTCTGTGAGAAATCACATTCATTCATAACTAGCACTTATTGTACATTATCCAGCAGCATGATCAATACTTGAGAGGGATGATGATTTAATGTCACTGCTTTGATAACAGAGAGCACATGTTTTTCCCCCTCTTTCCAGAGTAATCAAGTAACCTCAACACTGATTCAGGCCAGTCAAGTCAAGAGCAATCAAGACTTCAGTGAAGGTAGCTCGAGGGAAGGGGATGTGAGAGCGGAGGGGAGAGGTGGGAGCAACAACCACACGACTAGAGACACGCCCTGCTGTGGATGAGACGATGTGTCTGCTGGAAATGAGCCAGCAGACACACTAAGTGCAGTCCCCAGACTGGTTCTGAGGCAGAGTATGTGGGAATTCACTTTCTTTTGACACCAGGCACAGTGCGGGTTCTGGCAACACAACAACCACTTGGCCGTCAGTCGGAAATCCAAGGAAACTGCTTCACCTAGAAAACATCACTGTCGACGGGGTCATTCCCAGTAGCTCAATTCCCAGTGTCATAATTTACTCTTAATCCCTAAAATACTCCCTCTAACCCTTCTAAAACAATACATCATATCTAAGCTGAGCCACAAGAGAGAGAAAACACAAGCCTCCTGTTTAGCTTTAGCTTTAATGTTTGCTCCTGGATTTACTGCAATAAAGGACAAGGTTTGAGAGGGAGAGAGAGATAAGCAGAGACAAAGAGAGCAACAGAGAGAGGCATGGCACAAAAAACACAACAGTCCCTCACAATTAGTGGTTAAAGTCTGGTTAGGTTTAGGCACAAAAAACACTTGGTTAAGGTCAGGAAAATATCATTGTTTTGGTTAAAATGATCACTTGAGACTTGATGTGGCTTATAGTTACTACTTCCTTAAAGTTAGGCAACTTTTGTCATCATGGCAACAGTAAACCCCACGAGGATCGAGTTAGGGATTTTAAAAATCTATCCCAACTCAATGGATACACAACACTCACAACATTTGGAAACAAGAAGCAGTGATCTCCTGCAGTTTTTTGCCATCAGTCTGTCAAGCCTTCCACCCAACCTGCCACCTCTGATTATGGAAGTTTGTCACCTTATACTAACCTAATCTGAACTGTGTCACTTCTCTGGGTCATAATTACTATGGCCGTTAGATGTCATTTGTCACTCAAACGTAACTACAGGTCATTTTTGGCAATTCAATTTATGACCTATTCTGTTGTTTTTCTTGGAAGGATGGGCTAAAAAAACAAGATAGCTCAAAGAAGAGATTGTTTGGGTTCAAACAAGGCAATACTTATCCACAGTCATCCCTATGGATACGGTGGATTATTTATGACACATCCACTGTGTAATTGTCAAAGTAGATTTTCAAAGTGACAAAAGCAGAATGCAGAGCATGTGCTTGGGCATGCATTCAAGGATTTATTCACTCAGAAGTGCAAAATCTCCCTCCATGGCCTACACGTCACTCTGAGCCATGTCATATGAGGACTGCTTTTCTTTCATGTTTATTTCAGATGGACCAGGTTTGATTTGAAATAGTATTCAGGTACATTTCTTAAAGGGCTGGTTCATGAATTTCACATTAATTTTTCAGTACAGATAATTTGAGATTTGTTTGTGGGGGTTTTTTTCTGCTAAGGATTTGAGATATTTGTCAATTTCTTACTTCACCCCAATACAGTGGAAGTTAATGAAGTTCTGTTTATCATGCTCACAGCAATGAGAAATTTTATTTTAAAAACTGAAATTGTATTTCCTAAACAAATCTGAAAACCTCTGGATAATCCAAAAACCTCTGTATAACAGTCCTTCCACAAATTCTTGCCAAAATATCGTGAGTAACAGAAACACTGATACTGAAATACTGAGAAATTGATTCTGGAAAGAGATGTTGCTATTGAATTTTAATGAAGTGCAATTACATTACATGTAATATAAATGTAATTGTAAAAAATGAGTGCAACACCAAAATCTACCTGCATTTTTCTGGGGTAGCATCAGAAATCTCTGAGATGTATATCTGAAAATGTGGCCTAACTATCTCAATGGCTAGATACCACCGAGGTACAGTGAGATAGACATTTTTTTTTTTTTTTTGTAAATTGGGTGAACTGGCCCTGGAGAAAAAAAAGAAACAGGTTTGAAAAGCACTACCTGTTTTATTAACCGTTTTTAAGGAGTTCTTATCTCTGGCTTCACTGCATTTCACTGCCTATGAGGCATCTTCCTCAGAGCACCGCCACATATTCTAATTAGTGAGTACACAGGCTGAGTGGGCACGTTAAAAATAGCTTCCCTGCAGATTAGCATGTAAGTACAGAGCAAGAACAGTATACGTACTGTAAAATGATATGGAATGCTCTTTGAGGACAGAAAATACATACAGCAGCTTTTAAGGTGCTGTTCACATTAATGTGTGAACACAAACTACCGGTGTAAATATTACTGGAAGACAAAAGTGGTCCCATTGAAAATGTGCTTTAACAGGAGACTTAAAATGGCTTCAAGGTACCAGAAACCCTGCGATCACACTTCAGAGGAGTAGACATTTCCTCATCTGTGACAAAACTTGAGTGTGCTGCAATTTAATGGATCAGAGTTCTGTGCATGGCAACAGATGGGTTCTAGCTGGCATTCCCCTCATTATTGAGCCTCCAAGCCCTCCTCTCTCGCATTGCCACCTGTCCAGCAGGTCTAATGTTATTCTCGCACCTGGGCAGGCCATCACAAGCTATCATCAAAGTTGTGCTCTGAGGGCATCCAGTCTTTCTGCAACATGTCACAGTGAATAGAAAGCGAAATGACACACATTCACCTTGAGACTGCACCATCCACAGATAACTGTGACTGAAAAGAAAGAACTTGCAAATTGACTCCAACAGGATATAGTTTTGAATAACCTCTGACTATTGAAAATAATGAATAGTAATTTCCCTCAGCTAACCAGGTGGGTATTCACATTTCTTTTGTTGATTAACAGACTATGTATTTATTCAAGCCACGTACACACACTAACCTAAACTTCCTCTTATCTCTGAGCAGGAGCAAAACTGTTCCAATCATGGGACAGAGCAGCTGACAATGATTCAAATAGGACAGAACAATGCTCTCAGAAGCAGCTGAGAGATCCATATGTATGAAGATAACCGTGGCATCAAACAGCTGAGTCCACTTGTTTACTTCTCTCCAAACGGGAAACTTATAAGGAGCTGGCCTCGTCTGCCTTGCCATCGTGATTATTCCCGCATTTTGTCTAATGAACAGAATCGGAATGAGTCACCCAGCGAAGCATCTCTTTCGCTTTTGAATTTTCTTTTGTCATTATTTGCCCTTGCACTATGTTCTACCTTTTTGCACTGCAGTGTTGTTGCATGACTGTAATAAAAGTTAATTCAACATGTTATGGTTTTTCATAATGCGTATCTCAGCAATAAGGAGAGATTTACTGAATCCTTATGAAATGGATGTGACCATCCTACTTATTACTCTTTTTTTTTTTTTTTTAGCTTTCACTGAAAGTAGCAGTGAATGCTACTCATCCATCAAGTGTAATCTGCTGTTTTTGCCTAGATCACAACATGATATCTTCAGCTAAGAACAAACACCTCAACTGTCATCAGGTTTGTGTTTCACCATTTCAGTCTATCCACTTCAGACGATGCCTACCATGGGCAGAGTCTTAGCCAAGAGTACGAGTGGAGAGTGACATAAATTGTTAAGATGATTGCTTTGCAAACAGCTTTCACAGTGTGTTGAACTGTCAGTCCTTGCCTATGGTCACAAGGTATGTGCCTTCATTGCTTTCATTAGCATATCTCTAAAGCTACTCTTCAGCACAAGGTCTAGAAGTTGATTAAAGACATGTTTGCTTGAAGGCAGCAAGAACAAAGGTTTCACAGCGCTGTACGGGGAGCATAGTATCTGCACAGCTGCCATTAAAAACTGTAATATCGGTTTAGCCTCCCGGACTCCAGCCATCAATAAGAAGGTCTTCATGACTGACAAAGGCAAACAGGCAAACAGCAAACAGCTCACAGGCACAATCCCACCTGATAAGGCCCATAACCTCATTCACTCTTCACTGGAGGAGTTAATCGAGTCAGGCTGACATCATGAACTGAGATAATGCCAATAAATACCATTTTCTCACTCCATGTTCGATAATTATAGTTCTCTAATCCACCAATTGCCTGGGTCTAAGGGTGAAGACACTGCTTAAAGATAAGACTCAGTATGTTCATTATTACAGTCACATGGAAATGGTTACTTTTTGTGCAAAATAATGTCTGATCTATTGTATATTAATAGCAACTTTCTGCTCCAAGAGCATTTCATGTTGCCACCAGTTCTTATTCCCAAAGCAGCAAAATTGAAGAGAAAGTGAAATTAGTTTTTTTCTTCTTTTTTTTGCCTAAGCAGCTCATACTAATAGGTCTTGCAAGGGGTGTTGTTTTTACTTGACTATTTTGCCTTTATTCAATTATGTATTCATGGCTTTACTCCTCACTCCAGAGGAAAATAGGAAATACATAACTATTGACTGCAGGGTGAGCTTTTCACATTCTCAATACAACAACTTCAGCATGTTCTGATCTCAGCCCCCTGTCTAAACAAGTGTCTCCTTCACTCGCCTCTCTGCCTCCGGTGCAATGTGTAATTTTGCCCCGTCATAACTGATATCTATGACAGTATAGCTGATAGTTCCTTCATACACTAACAATCATCAGATTTGTTCATGTCCCCATGTTGACAGAAAAACAAGAGCTTCAATTTTATCAGCATTGTCAGTTCAGCAGTCATCCCAGTCAAGCCACAATGAATGCCCTTGACTACAAAACACTTTTCAGTGCAGGCTATTATTCATGTGTTTGTTTACTACATGCCACAACAAAAAGGCAAGCCATGACATTTACCCTGTTTTTATTAACCCACTTACCAAGCAACTTCACAATTAAAATAAAATCATTTTGGACTAATTTGTCTGGATTGCTATGTGTCGGTAATGATGGATGTGCTGTGTGGGAATGGGCTGTTCACACACCGCTGCTGAGGTATCATTTCAAGCCCTGGAGAGAGGGCAGAGCCAGGGTGGGATGTTACCAAAGTGATGTCCCTGGCTGAGCCCTCCATCACACTCCTCGCAAGATGGACAGAGAGAATACTCTTCCTCCACAGAGATTGATTGCCCGCAGTTGGCTGTCGGGAGAGATTAACCTTGTGAGCCTGGAAATATAAGGTTCTATCTGCTTCCAGGGTAGTTTTGATATATTGAACATTTCCATCAGAAGTTTTAAACTGTAGGGTAATTAGAATATTTAGGTTATCATATATTATAGGTGTGAAATTAAAGTCAAAAACTGTTTGATGGTTAAAGAAATGATTTGACATCAATTTAGATGGAGGACTTTGGTGTCTGCTACTGATTTAAATTAACAACTGTGCACAATGTTTTATTTAAAACATGCATTTTGAATTGAAGATAAAAGGTTTTAAAACATGAACAGGACTTCTTTTAAAAAAACTAAAAACGACATAATCAGACAAATACAACTGTCACACAGTACAGACGAGTGAATACAATATCCAGTTAATATGCAATACAAGACTATGGACATAATCGAGTTATGATGCTGAAACAGATACAATTCATGGAAACTATTTCAGTGAACCATCTGAGAGCAATAACACTGACCAAGAGCACTACTTTCCTGATCCTTTAAAAATGGCTTAAATTCCCCCATAGTAATCAGCACTGACAATTCCAGGTATTTCTGTAAAATAGTGTCTTTTTAAAAAAAAATTCTGTTCTAACTAGGAATCAACTTCTGTGAAATATTGTGAGTGTGAAGGCCATGTCGATTTTGGTTCTTACACATGTATGTACATAGATAAGAAGGAACAACACTAAGGACAGACTTCTATATAAAATCTAACCAATAATAATATCTGCAGTGCAGACATACAACAACAGTAACATACAAAGTATAGTGGTGTAGGAGATTGCCACAGCCAGTAATAAAACATAAAGCACAGCGGTATACAGTAACAATAATAACATAAATGCAAATTTGCCTCACCTGAGATTCTGTAGCTGTTTCAGCCTGCACTAGACAACTCAAGAGTTTCCTGAAGCTAATAAAACAGTGCATTCACAGCAGAGCCACAGCAATGCATTAACCTACCTTTAAACCATTTCAGAAACTTCCAGATATAGCTAGTTAACAACATATTATTAACGTAGCTTTGTACTGGAAACACACAGACCTTTTTATTTTTACTTAACAGTTTCACTACTGATCTCACTTCAAGCAAAGAAGCCAAACACCACCTGCTTGAGATTCATGCCATCTGTATCACATAATTAATACCAGTCCTTGATTATGGGCTCATTCATGATAGCCTGTTACGTTCCTAATGGATGCAGTCTGCATGGATTCACATCTTCAGCATGGCTGTCACTGTCACATTTCAGCATCCTGAATAATCACATACACTGCAGAGGGAAATGCAGTAGAGACTTTTGCATTACACCACCATTTTTATACATTATTGATGAAAAATTTTGTATAAATATTATTTCTTTTGACTGCTCAAATTTTAAGTCACTGCAAAACTCCACTTGGTTTTACAGGCTACAGTTTTTCAGCCTCAGCAGCCGATCATAAAATATTTAAAAGAGGGTAATCTTCCCAGTCAGGCCAGTTTGAAGCATTTATTGGGAAATCTCCACTCTGCAGGTTAACCAAAATTTGGACAAGTGAAGTTGGTGTTATCCACCCAGGCTTTAGTTTTGCTGTTGCTCTGAAATAGAAATACATTTAATTTAAATAAGGCCACTCAATTTTAGAAATTCAATATTATAAATTTGGAGTTAAATGCAACTTTAATTTTTAGAACCAGGAGTATCAATCTGTCACTAACCTCTGTGACTAACTCATCACCTTTTGTGGCCAATTCACAACTTAGTGTGCAGAGTCATCTGAGTTCACTTGCTGAACACAGAGTAAATGTGAGTGCAGGCACATCACTATGAGCAAACTTCTTTGGGAGAAACTGCAACATTTTATTCTGCACTCAACAGCTATCTTTTTGATGTGCTGTGATCGGCTAAAGTTGAAAAATGTGAATTAAGCTCTCAAAAAATTATAATTTGCCTTTTTTTGGTTATTATGTCTTCTTAAAATGTATGTCAAGACAGATGGCCTGGTCATATATTATGTTCTTGATGAAGTTAAGCATGAATTACAAGGCTTCAGTTTATACTAGCCTATAATACCAACACTCTAGTATCTGGGCCACATTACTGACACATCTGTTGTGAGATGAACAACCCATAACAGAGCCACAAGGAGAGATTGCTCTGGTTTTACAGGGCAGCAGATATTGGACAGCAGATTGCAGCCCAAACAACATTTTACACATGAACTGCAGTAAAAGTGAAGGTTGGCACAGCATCAGAACCATCAAAAGTCGGCCACAAGTTTATAATGATTTGTTGCCACGGGTGAAAGAACATCAGTTTATCTGGCCACATGTGGTCACAGCTAGGCTGCTAAGAGTAATCAAGCTCAACAAAGGTGTAAAGATGAGACTGAATTTGTCACAGTATTCTCTGTCTGTGTTGTCTTACAGTTAATTTATAATTCTGTGTTCAGGGTTTGGCTGACAAGGGTTTGGAAATATAAAACCAACCAAGGACAGCAAACATAAAGTGTTTTACGCTCCACTGTAAGGCCTGAACCTCCATATTTTCTGCCTTTGGGGAATAATATTTAACTTTGATATTCCTTGGGTACATTTACACCTGTCATTGATGTGATGCGAATAATGTCCAATTAGGTCAGACAAAAATAGCAGAGCAAATAAATCATGTTCTCTGCTCCTGAGAAAGGAATGCACATCACAGACTGTCAGGTGTGCAAACGAAATTACACTTCCCATGGGGAACACGGACCATGTATTTCATTATTCCTCTTTTGGAGAGAAGGAAAGTGCACTCATCGCACTTTTCTTACCCATACACCTACAGTACCATTATTTCTGACACCAGCAGCTTGGTCTGACAGAACTACTATAGCATAAGCATCTGGGCCAAAATTCACAGCGAAAAAGAGGACTAATGAGTGTCTCAGTTATACTGTAGGTAGGCTACTAGTCCGGGGAAACACCACATTAGCGTGTGTGTGTGTATAGGGAGGGTCAAGGCAGGCTGAAAGTGTCATCTGCTGCCTTCAAGGTTGTAGTTCCTGACAATCAACCATCCACATTTGTGTAAGAACATTTGTTTGTCGTAGTTTTCTGTCTACAAGTTAAATGACGTTGCTTGAAGTAAAGCTGCTGTATTACTTATGCAAACTGATACTTTTTCATGAATAGTAACAAATTATTCTGTTCCTACAAGCGTTCTGTTCATTCAATTTCATCAGCACACAAGGAGCCAGATAGAATAGGTTTCACATCTCTGAAAAGAACCAATGACTCATGACAGAAGGATGGTATCCAATTTTGGTGAGGAAGCACACGCAGAAGACAGAGGCACAAAAATCGCTAGAGTTCCACTTGACTGTATCATCGGCTCAGCATGAACGTTCTCTTTCACTGGAACCATCGAGCCTTGGCTTCCCAGGACTCACAGCTGAGTCCTCTAACTCACACACGACAACTGCTCTAACTCTACAGCCAAACACACCTCTCAGACGACTTACATGGAGAAGGGGGATTCAGTGTTGTGCCATATTGGCCCCACCATGTAACTGACAGCATTAGCCTGCAGCCATTGTAAACTTTGCAGTGGTAACTTTACCACTTTAACCATCAACTGAGGGAAAGGTTTTCTGATCATTAACTTAAACTTTGGAGTCAAAACCTTGCTTTGGGTAGCATGATAAATCAGAGGGGTTGTAAAAATATAAACAAGATAGTGAATAAGAAAAACATTTTCTACCAAAAAATACCCTTCAGGCCTACCTGCAAACTACATAACTATATTGAATATATTGAACATTTGCTACCAGAAATACCCTTCAGGCTTCTATTCAAATGAAACTATCTAAGAAGGGAAGACTGCTCTGGTCTCATCTCACAGAAATAATATTAATCCTTTGATGATTGGATGAAAGTACTAATTTCTTTTCTTTTAAAGGTTCCAAGCCAAAAAATGCTGGGCACAAGTGACTTATTGTAAGTAAAAATTATAAATACTTCATCACAAGTAAGCTCAGTATTGCTGATAAGACTTTTGTACAATTAAAATGAACCATTATGGGGAATGTGTCTATTATTATATAGTTAAATTATTAGCTGATTATTACTGAAGCATGGCGACATTTTAATCTTGGTCAAAAAGGGGTCAAGATTAAGCTAATTTTAAATACTGTTAAATAAATCTACTGAAGCAAAAAGTAAAATAGTTCTCTCTAAAACATAGTAATAGTAATAGAGTAATAACTCATAAGCACATAAACACAGTACTTGAGTAAATGTACTTAGTTACTTACTACCACTGCCCTACACTGTTCATAATACTAGTACATAGTACATAATACAAGTAATAGTGTTACAATCTACTCTGTGAATGACATGCATAACTGATGAAACCATTATAACACAAAAAAAAGTGTTAAAGAAAGTTACAGGTTTGACAAACGTGAATGCCTCAAGAAGTCGCCCCAAAGCCTGATGGAAAGTGTCTGATCACCTTTCACAGAAAAATAAGCATATGGATTGATTGAAACAAAATACCACCTAGGTTTACTAACCTACAACACACTTGCACATTCTGAGCATTTGAAAAACCACAGATTGTACAGTCAATGATCCTTGCACAGACAGATCAATGTGCATTGGGAAGGCTACGGCGTGTGACACCACTTCACCTCCTCCCTATACTCAAATCCTCTGGCTGCGTCAAGAATATCCATACGGTCACACACACACCCACACACACTATGCGCCGTCCTATTGTATGTGGGTAGGAAGCCACACTCTTAAATTAACTGGTCTACTGAAGCAGTCAGGGATAAGCTGACACTCTTAAGAATTATCATCATTATACTGCTCTGTCAGAAATGGGTATCAGATTATCAGTGATGAGGCTGAATACTAACAAATCTCCCTGCAGCCAAGTAGCTTGAAGAGAGCGGGGTGGCAGCTGTTGCCCTATAAATCTGATCATGTTCCTGCTCCCAGCGGAGCCCAGGAGGCTTCCAGAAAGAGCAACCAGAGCTGCCCAATACATTGGCATAGAGAATCAGCTGTACCAAATTCACAATTTCCCTCCCATATTCTCTGTGACCTTAGATTTAACTGTCATCTCCAATGCCTAATGTGAAATGATTATGTTTTCCTAAAGTGTAATGTGTCTATTTAGATTGTTATGGGCAGTGGTTCAATGAAATTTCACAACAACTATGGAAAAACTAACTAAACAGCTAAGACAACTAAACTTATATCACTGGTACTGTACATAAAATATCCTACAACATTTGCCTGGTCCCATAAGTGCTTAGCTGAAGTGAGAAGCACCTCTTACACTAACCTCTGTATAATCCCTCACAGGAAGCTCAGACAGTCCTCTGGAACTCTCGGTGATGCATCCATCAAAACCATTTTCTTTCCTTTCTCTCTCTTATGCTATGGGCAAGGGGTTTGTCCTCACCTAAGGAAGACAGACTGTAAATACCTGCAAACGACCTAAATAGATTGAATATAGTGCATGCTGTCATTACTGCTGGAAAAAAAAGCCTAAAATGTGCTGTGATCCATTTTGGCTTTCATCACAATCCTGCAAACACACAATTTGGTATCAAAGAAACTGCGAGAGCCTGCACACTTAAAAAGACATCACTAAACCAACACTCTGCACTGTAAGATGCTAAAGGCTATTAAAGAAAGCCAAACATTTCCGCTCACTTTGAATTATGTATAATACATCACTGACAGACTGCCCACGAAAGAAAAATAACTCTACTGTCTGTAGCACATCCTCAGGGTAAACTCTATATCATATCAGAACCAATGGCCATTCTGCAATAATGTCCATTGCCCAGTTGTGGTCTGTGGTGCCATGGGGTCTGCACATTGTGATCTGTGGCTCTATGACCAAGTGCAAGCAGCCAAGGGCATTGTTTCATGCTGTTCCACAGGCCTGTACCCTGACTCATCTTTTCTGATATATATCTAGCCCTAGGGATGATGTTCAGTTTAATTATGGATACATAGGACATCAGTCAAAGTTAATGTTGTTCTTGTTTTACAAAGCCATCCATACAAGCTGCCTCTGCCACACCATGAACATCCCAGAGAGATTTCAAAGGAGTGTCGCAGAATGTAAGGGCCAAGAAGTGAGCAAAGAAGCCTGGTGAATCTTTGAATAATTGATACAGTCTAATTTTTCAAAACCCAAGTATGTCTCCAGCTGATGTCATCTAATCATCGTTTCATGACATCAAAGCTTTGTTGAAGCAACAGTTAATACAGTATCAGCAGGTTTTTCCTCTGCCAATACTTTGAGATTCCTACCCCAACAGAGAGCTTTCCAAAGTGGTTCTTATACAAGAGCCGTGACAAATACTGCGCTCAGCCTTCCTCTCCTGACAGTGGCCTCAGGCAACACTCATCCCTCCCCTGGTAGAGCTGCAGGCAATATGGCCATTACCTTCAGCCCTGTAGAGCTTTACCTCCCTTGATAGCCACATACTCAGAGATGCTGATGCTCCTTATGAAGGTTCCTCATGGCAAGAATATTAAAAATGAGCCTGGTGGTGCCCACTTGGGATGATGTCCATCTTTATTGTGCGGGGACGTGAGCAGACACTTGGAGCTAATGTGCAGGTACTGCTCTTTCCCTGAGCTGACAGGATTAGTCTCCATCTGCAGGGGCTACTTAATGTTATTGTTAAATGCTGAATTAGGCTGTTTCCATTGTCTAATACAGTCACGTCAAAGTATGTACTTAATTCATCCGTTCCTTTTGTTTCAAAGGAGTATGTGGCTCGCTAATCATTGGGGCTCAGATTTCTTTGTGAAATAACACGCAGCACAGATTAATTGCAACAGTTCCAGCAACAAAACACAAGTGATTTCTACAAAACTATGCTTCTAATGACTGGATGTCGCCCTCCCTCTCTGTGCCTGTATGTATGCACCTACTGTATGTGTGCATGCCAGATTGTAACCAGCCAGTCTGATCTGATAAAAGAACAGGGGGATGCACAGATGGCTAAGGTCGTTATTTGATTGATTTGCTTCGTGATTGTTCTTAAAAATTGACTATTAGAGTGAATTTGTAGAACAATCAGAAGAAAAAAAAACTTTCCCCAAGAAGAGTTAATGACTACCTTTTTATCTCTGTGCTGACATATTCCCCAATTACCGCCACAATTTCCAAACGAATGATGAAGACTGTCAGGAGCGAAAATGCAAAGTAACTCCAACATCGAGACCAACACATGTTCTCCACTGCTGGAGCCAGAGACTCTTGGCTCCGAGTGACAGCTTCCTAGCCAGCTCTTCTTGGCATTGCTGGCTCTCTGTCCTGGGCATACGGATTCTCATATCAGGGTTCATTTACATAATCCTGCCTGCGATTGGTCTCAGTTTAATGAAGGGTGGTAATGCATTTCTATTACAATGTTTCATCCCTCAACATGCCAACATAAACAGAACAGTGTGATGACATCTGGTGAAGCACTCGCTGACTCTATAATCATAAAGAAGACAAGCTAGTCGCTCTTCAGCGGTGTCAGGGCTCCGGCATTTTCAGAAACAAAGGAGCTGTCAAACTTTTTTTCTAGATGCATGTTGTTGGCTTGAAGTGTAGCAAACTGTGACAAGTGAGCAGATAGGAGGAAGTAGCCATCAACAAAAAATCCTTCTCTCCCGTATCTGTGCAGCAACTGGTCTACAGCTTCTCTTAAGTATTGTAAATTAGTGAAAAGTAAACGGTTATTTTGTCTCTCAAAACCAAACTCTTTCAAACGACTGCACTATTTGCCAGCTCATTATATGCTAGCGCCTGAACAAAATGTTAATTTTTTAAATCATACTCATTAGAAGGGGAGCTACAGTGCATCAATAGACAGATATTTAGTAGAAAATTAACTTTTTTGATCATTTAGACAAATCCAGTTGCCTTTGATTTTGTACTTCTGGATATCCTATGATCTGGATGATTGAGAAACTTCCAAGACTTGTTTTTGATGAATTAAGAAATAACAAGGAATAAATGAACAAGATAGTAAAAAAAAAGAAGAAAAAAAACAATCTTTAAAACATACAGTATTTTATTATATTCTTTATTTTGTAATCAATGCTCTGGTAATCTCGGGCAAGTTAAAGGTATAGGCAGCAAAAAACAACATTTTACAATTGCACTAGTTTGGTAACCACCTGCATTATTCATTGCGTCACGCTCATTGAGAATCAAAAACAAAGTCTAAAAATGCAGTAACTTAAGCAATGCCATTCACCTTTGACTGAACCCCAGTTGTAATACCTCAACAGATGGCACCTTATGTCGACTCTGTGAACTCCTGAAGGGAAGCTGAGCTCACACCTTCAACCTCCCAACACTGGGTTTCTTCTCAAACAATGCCGCCATGGTGGGGAGATTAAGTAGGCTGCCACAGGAGTGCACAATGCTTTATTAGGCCTAGTAAGGAGGGATGTCTGTGCCCAAAGCAATCTGGGACCCACTGAAGTGTCGGAGGACCTCTAATGCAATCCTGCGTGCTACTCATTACTGCCCACTGTATTGACTATATTCAAAGAGGGCTAGAATGATTATTCAACGGATCAAATCAATTCTTCACATAATGCCTTCACTCAAGATCTAATCACGGCATGCTTAATGTATTTAATGGTGCTAAGGCCAGCAGAGCATAAAACCATGCATGTGAAGGTGGTGATGTTAATGACTTAAGTAACTTGTGACTCCAAAGAAAATCCTATAACCAGTGCTGCTGTGCTGAGACAGTGTAATCCCATCAAGAAACTTTTCAGTGTTAATTATACTGAGCAGTCACCAGAAACTTCTCTGTTGGACTCACAAGGGTAGTGTTAAATTAATATTACACTATAAGATTATATGGACTCCCTGCCTTTCTGATGAGTCTGGATTCTGACCTCCTTCAACCTTTGACATAAATGATCTTTGATGGTAGAGTAACAAAGACATGTTGTTCATGATAATCTGACTATGCAGATCCATGTGATGTCAGTTAAGGAACAGTGTGCAGGATTTAGTAGCAGTGAGGTTGGAGATTGAAACCAAATGAATACCCCTCCCACCCCCTCTGTCTCTAGAGCCAGTGTTTGGTTTGTTCATTCTGTGCTACTGTAGAAACATGGCAGCGTAACATGGCAGGGGCTGCAGATGAGGACCCACTCCCTATGTAGATAGAAAGAGCTCAATCTTTAATGTAAACGTAATGATTCTTATTTTCAAGTGATTATACACTAATTAAAACATACTTATGAATATTATAATTCATCAAGTTTATTAATCCACTAAATTCACATCACCTTTATCCGTTGTGCATTAAAAACTTTTCACCATTTTTTTCAGTGATTGGAATGAGAAACCAGAGATCTAACAAATGTGTTGAAGTAATTTTATTCCTTCAAAAAATGTTGGAGTGTGCATGATTTACATCCCTGTTTATACTAGCAGTATTCTTCCTTCCTGTCTTTGCTGGTGCATTGCTATGTTTCTCGGTGTATTACATCAACTAATTGTTGATCATTGGAGTAGTGTGACCATTGACAGGAATATGTATTGCTGTTCATCAAAACATTGCTTTATAGCACTACCAGTGGTCAAAATCTACAATTGGTAACTTTAAAATGGGTTTAGTGGTCCACACAATCATAATACAAAGTGACAAATTCAGCAATAAAAAGTAACAGAAAAAAAATGTATCCAACATAGGTAGATGGAGGACCTTTACTTGCACCATGTTTTGATTAGATGATTTTCATATATTATTTCTTAGGAAACTGTGAATAAATAACCCCTTTACCAGCTTTCAAGTATGTTAAATTGTTGTATGTCCTCTAAACTTTACTGCTCACAATGTAAAAAATACAATCTTTAACTTTTGAAGAAGAAAACCATGCTAAAGTGATGCTTTCCGTCCTTCATTGTGGTGATGTCATGTAAGTCATGCAGAAGCAGCAACAGTGCCATACAACCAAAGGAATATCCAGTTTTACAGTGTTTATGTCTCTTGAGAATTAGGGAAATCCCTTATTTTTTATGCAGCTTACAAATGTTACAATGTACAGGAAAGCTGTCAAATCAGTGAAGGAGCTCATGTCCATATTCTATACATGATTGTTACTTTTAAGGTTTTATGTATTTTTAAAACAATTATATATTTCATGTTAATATGTTAAATGACTCACATGTGCTAATTTCATTATTGATAATAATGAATAATTATGTTTATATTCAACATGGCAAGAATATGGTATGGTAGAAATGTAGGGCATGTCCGTAATATGAATCCCTGGTGTAGATAGGTTCCCACACTGCAGCGCTTTGCATCTTCAGTGAACCAGTGGCTGAGCTTTCCACAGGCTTCATCAGCACTCTGTCAGTCATTTCCAAACTGGATCGAGCAAAGCAGATTAGCTTGGCTCTATACCGGTGACACCGGTGACTCATTTGACTCCCTGAATACAAAATTATCTCTAATTCATTCACAACAAATAAATAGAGGAAACATCGTCTGGCATTGGGCTCGATGGAAGGTGTCATTCCAGGATTGCTCTGCTTGTCACCTTTGCTTGTAGGACATGAAGGTCACAGCACACGAGGCTCGATGTGGGCCAGCTCTCGGCAGTGAGGCAGGTTGGAGGGGATGAGCTCCATCTACAGGAGGACAACAGAGTGCCACTGTCACGGGGAGTATATACCCTCTCTGCCACCGAGAGCGGTCAAGTGGAAGGGGCCAGCCCTTGAGGAGGCACACTTTGTGTGAGTCTGTATGTGTGTGTGGGTACGTATGCAGGGGGAGCAATCTGGACTGTGCTGGGGGCTATGGCCTCTTTGACGTGATAGATATCCCCTTTGCAGCCTGCAAAGCCAGGAGGGAGCCAGTCAACATCCTGCCACATGCCCTGCTGTTTATCTTCCAAAATCTGGTGGCGGGTTGCATCCTCTGGACCTGCCCCAGCCGCTCTCTCCTCTCACCGTAATCACCATAACTTATGGTGACATAAATGACCATGCGCTTTCTAATGTTTTTTAGCTACATTGAAAGACGATTGCTTTAAAACAGATTTTTTTCCCCCCTCATGGATTTCCTGCTATTGAGCAGAGAACCCTGCAAGTGGCATTTATACGGATATGCAAATGTTGGCTGTGCTTTAACAGATTCAAGCTGAATCAGGATTTCCCAGAAAAACAAGGTAGATAGCTCAGAGCTCTGAGATCATAGCCTCTTACTGAAGAGAAAAAGAGCTGGGAGGGAAAAAAATTCAATTCCAAATCTACAGCTTCAAAAGTGGACGGAAGCTGAATGCAAATAAAGTTCTGTTTCTCTGTGTTGTGATTTATCACTGTGCCAAGCAGTAGTGCCGGGCAGGCAGTGTATTGAACGGAATGACTTTCCTCACATATTGGAAAAGCAACTCAACAACAAAGCACAGGAAAAATAGAGCCAGACAGATGGATGACCTTCAGTCCTCCTTGGTAAGAATAGGTAAAGCAATTTGTTTAGAGGGTTAATTGTTCACCCTGATAAAATAATTGTCTGGAAAGCCCATCTATACTTGAAGAAGAAAACAAACAAACAAACAAAACATTCAGGCCGAATTGCTTTTGTGAAGTCAACTAAAATGATGAAGTGATGAAAGTAAAAAAAAAAGATGAACCAGAAAAAAATAAATGAAGCACGTAATGTGGGTATTTGGCATTTTAATAACTTTGTCGGACAGAACGGCAATGCTTTAATCATACCTGAAAAATTGTTATTTAATAAAATATGCACAACAACAATCAGTCTGTATCAGTCTGAGAATGAGAATACAAATGCCTTCCTTATCATCGGCCACATTATGGATGCAACGTAACCAAATATTAACACAGCATTTGACATTTCTCTGTGGCACGATGACATTGCAGTACTCCACCCATACCATGCACTGGTAAACAAGCTAATTATGGACAGCAACTATGTACTCCTGCTTCAGCTGAACCGCCAAATTTCTGCTGAGATGCATCTTTTTAAGCCCCTGTTGCTTGTTTGCTACAGAATCTAAATGCTGTAGGGTTTACTGTCATCCATTGGACAAAACGGTGAAACACATGTGGAACTGGGGCTTACTTGTTGTTTGTTTAAGCAATTATTTTTGCTGTTTGCTTGTGAATCACTGGGATGCTGTCCTATTCAGCACATCAAGCAATGTTCAGTTAAAAAAACAAAATCGAGCGTCTAAACAAACGGCGCAGCTGTGAATAAAAAGCAGGTGGGCTCCAGGCTTCCTGTTTTACTGTACTCTGATCCTCCCATTTGGAGCTCATTCTGAATTTCCAGTAAACAGGATTGATTGAATAGGGACCTTGTGTTTTCCATCTCCCTTCTCTCCATATAATTCTCCGGTGATGAGTCATGTCACCATTGCTCTGCCATGGGTGAGCCTCAATCTCCGTGCCCAATGACTGCACCAGAGAGCAATCCTTCAACGCAGCCCTGGCATCAATCTTGCTTGGAAGCAGTTGGCGATGAACCTGGACTGCCTTGAAAAGCTCTCCGCCTGACAGCTTCCATGATCAGCCGTCACAGCTGGCTGTCTGATTCATACCTGAACACCACATCAGGAGAGTGATGGAGAGAGAGGTCACCCTTCTGTTCTGCTTCCATGTTGAATGTTCACTACAGAAAACAACAGCGCTCTCAGTCCTCCTTAAAAACTGCTTCATGAGTTATATGAAAAAATTTGGACTGGAGTAAACCTGCCAAACATGGGTACAGTAGCACCTGGAGCGAACAGGAAAATAATGAGACCTCTAGTTTCATTATCACTTCATGTGGCCACTGATTCAGTTTCATTGCATTTTCATTTCCAGGGTTGCAAAAAAAATGACTTTTGAAAATAACAAGACAACAAAACAAAGGTCAATGAAGTTGTGGCCATTTTTTATATTCAGTTACAATGGAGATCTTATATGCTGAAGCAAAGCAATGGTAAAAGGTCAGTTCAGTTTTCACAGGGATTGTTTCTTTTGTATAAAGTCGTTCCAGTGAAAACTTTTCACAGTGAGATCTTTGGTTTATCTTGAGTAAACATGGCATTATTTCTGGAAATGATGTTTCAATGTTTCAAATAGCACCAAACAAACTAAACAAAAAAATCTCAGCAGATGAAACAGTCTGCCTGTACTGCTAGGGGTAACGGAAGACATGAGAGATGTGTGTGTGTGTGTGTGTGTTTTGTTTGTTTGTTTGTTTCTTTTCAATTTGGGTGACCTGACCCTTAAAATGTCAGCATTTTTGTAGTTACTTTGAGTTAGCTCAAAGAGGCAGAACCAATAACAGTTGGTTATAGTAACATTACTTATTTTTCTGCACTTACACTTTGACAATAGATTTGAATAATATTTAATTGAAAGATAATTCATGTTCATGTCTACTACTGTATAAAAAGAAATACACTCATGTCATGATGAGTTATAAATGAGCAAATCTCACCCTGTAGCAAAGTCATTGTTAAGGCTTGGTTAACGACCCAATCAAACCCTCCAGATATTCAGCATTAAGGCTATTATGTGCCATGGGACTGTAAAAATAGTAATTATTGTACCTTTTATATTCTCAAAATAGCGATGTTGGCAGAACAAAACAGATGTCCTTGACTGTAATATTATTCTGCAAAGTTATTACAAAACCTCGATCCTCTCACTTCTGCATCATGAAAATCTCTCAGTAGTGTTTTTTAAAAAGAGCTGCAAAAGGTGAATAACATCAGACCTGTGTCAGAAAGCTTACACGTGCTGCCCTGTCTCTCGATAAGAGCTGTGGAAGAAACAGGCTGTTCTCACTCACCGACACGCTGCCATCTCCATATTTGAGCTGAGAGGGAGAGCTCATCGCTCCTAATCCTCACCGACTAATCTAAGAAAAGATTGTCATTCACTCTCAAAATTGTCTCTCACAGGTGTGCTCCAGTTTTCCCCAATTCACAGAAAATATTTAACAGGGAGAATCTTCCTTGTGATTTTAAAACTCCAGTAAGCCAGTTATCAGCTTTTAGTGAAGCACAGGGTAAAAGCAATGTGGCACTGTGAGGTCTAGGATAATTACTGTAACTAAAAAGAGATGGAAACATGGCCATCTATTATCACCTGCTTACAGACTGTACAGCAAGAAAAAATAATTATTTAATCCAGCAATCACCTTGCTTATATAATTGACATGTTTTTCATTTTATTCAATGTTATTTGAACCTTAATATAAAGTATTATGTGTTTGTTCCTATATTATTATAAGGTCAAGCATGAATGGCTTTGTCAGCTGCATGATAATGAATTATTCTTTGGACCACTTCCATTAAATGATGTTTGAGTAGCCAACATTTGGCCAAGATATACGTGACCAGTAATTACCCTTCCTTTGTGTTGTCATGCTGCAGACTCTTGCTGGCTCTTTCCCAGAGGAAAAGAAAAATCAATGACTTACTCTCATATTTGAATACTGCATTTACATACTGTACAGACACACAAACAGCTTTTTGTTTAGCAGGATATACGCCTGCCAAACAAAAAAAACTACAACTACACACACACACACACACACACACACATACACAAAAACCCAAAACAAGCAAACAAACAAACAATAATTTCTGTGTGCCTATGTACAGGTCACAGAGACTTCATCAGTAGCAATAAGAAAATGTTTCAATGATTGATAGTTTCACTACTTCACTCACACTATGAAAGCACATAATACATCCATAAAGTTTGGTTGCATGAAAAACCCCAAGCGTTGCCCTCTCCCTGGCTCACACACAGCCAATCATACCCCTTGACAACGGAGCGTGCTACAAAAGACATTCAAACAGCCAATCATTTAATAGGCGTGCTGATTGGTTGCACCATCCACATGTGACCTGCCCTGACCTGACCTGGGACTACAGATGAAAACTAGACTCTTGGCTAACTCTGACACATTTACATTGTGGTGTGAACTAAAATGTTGATTGTTGTGTACTGTCCCTGCCAAGTAAATTGTAAATAACATAAAACAACAGAAAGAGCGTGAAGTGAGAAAATGATTGCAGATGGTGTGGAAATTGTTTATAAAAATTAAGTGTTTTTCATTGTTGTGCTAATAAAATTATTATCTGTGTGCTTCGACGAATAAAGTGGTTAAATTCAATCTGGTCTGAAATAAAAAATTATTGATACTGAAATAAACATTTTATCGTGACAAATATTTCAGCTATATCACCCCCTCTGTATGTGAAATATATCAGAATCGGGACTGAAGAGATTTTATTAAATATTTCCCACTTCTGCCCGCAACAGAAAGTTATTTAGTTTCATATTATCCTGCATAAACCAATATTGTTTGTTTGTAAATGATAGCACTGATTTACTGCAGACAAAATAGATTGAGGACTTAGAGTAAAGAAATCAAAACCATGACAAGCTTATAAAGCGGCTTTCTTGTGTCTTCAAGCTATTATGCATTCTTTTGCCAGCACTGCAGAGGGGAGTTGCGCTCTAATTAAACTCACCTCCAAATATCCTTGCCGACACCTCCAGAATACTCAAAAGCTTTTAAAAATGTGTCTGAGATGGGAATTTGTTATGCATGTACGCAGCAGTGCTAATAAATTCCCTGTTTAGACTTCAGCCAAGATTAGCGTTGCAACCTGCAGAACACATCTCTAGCGTGCCACTGAGTCACAGAGGTCACTATTCAAATTCTTTGACACATGAAAGCCTCCTGTGATTGAACCAGTCCTCAGAGGTAACGCCAGCTGCTGAAGCAGGGCTGTGTGAACTGTTAACTACTGATTGCTGCTGCAAACATCTGTGCGGATAAAAAGCTTTGCAACCATTCAACGTTATCAAAGCTAAGAAAATAAAGCTCGACAATGAAGCCGCGTTCAATCCAAAAACGGGGATCACTGGTGAAAAACACGAATACAACACATTTTCTGGATGTTCTCTGGGGTAATATTGAATTTTCGCTTTGACTGTAAACTGCAGAGAAGATAAACCCCTTACTAAATAAAGCAGATCTTACTTTTGAGAAACCAGCTAAATCATTCATTCATTGAAGAAAAATAGTGTCAACAAGGAATTAATAAGAATAGGTTGCCTAATTTTAAAGCTCTATCAACTTGGCATCATTTGTTCATTGTTGCTCTGTAAAGAGGCTTTTAGAGCAGGCAGGACCTTTAAATTGATGTTAACAGTTGAATAAACACACCCCTGTCAGAGGGGAGAGCAATGTGTTCGTTAACAGCTCCATCCCCACACAAAGAAAGGAATAAACCTCCTCTGTGATAAAAGCTTATTAGCTACCTGTGAGGATTAAATCTGATCACTCAAGGCTGTTTTAGCAACAGTAAATAGATGTGTTTCTACTTTCCTTTCCGCTTTGTAAATCACATGCATTTTGATTCCATTATAAGCCCACATAAAATCTCTACCTGCATGCACCAATTTTTATGCCCCGTGAAAAATGACATTGCTGTCACCTTTAGAGATATACCTTCAAACATGACTGCTAATCTACTGCATTTGCTAAGTGCTTGAGGGGAAAGGGTGAGTTATTAAGATTGAAAGTAAAGACATCCTAAACGATTAAACACATAATTAACAGCTTCTGCATGAAGGGCATGACTTGTCAAATCTCAAGGGGGTCCTGATCGGCCAGCTTAAACCTCCCGCAACTCATTCTGCTGCTCGAAACACAACATGAGCTCAAACACACAACATCACTGTGCCTGAAGCGAATGAAAAGTTCTACAATCTTTCAAAATATGTCTGCTGTAATTCTTGTTGTTATGCCATCCACAAATCCCTGGAATCAAATCTAAATTCATCTTTCTGCAGTAGCCTTCCAAGATATTTTAAAAGAGCACTACAGCTAAATCTTGGCTTTATATGACAGCCAAACTAACAAGGAAGCCAAAGTGCTGTTCCCAACAAAAATCTATGTCCTACAACCAAAACAAGTTCAACAATTACATCTCTTTGAGGAGAGATAATTATTCACCAATGTGCCAAATGAACAATTTTGTTTGTCTGACAACAAAGTGAGCCACAAGTCTTGCGTGACAATCCAGAAAATCAAGCTGAGCTTTGGCCGCTGCCCCAGAACAAGCATCTGTCAAAACAAATGGATCTTGTTTTCAGAGTATGTAAATAAATAAATAACTTATGATCCATGGATGGATTTTTTTTTAAAGAAAAGGACACTGACAAAGAAATGTGGGATTTCAACAGATATAAGCGTGATGATCATGGCAGTTTTATTCTAAAAAGAAAGAAAAAAAACATGCCCCCACATCAGTGGCTTCTGGCAATATAGTGCTGCAGTTATGCTGTAGAATTTGACAAACTGCAACATTATATTATGAAGAAAACCACCTTTAAGGATGCTGGTAATCAAACAAGCCAAACACTGAAAATAAATTCACCTCAAACAAAGCCCAAACTACTGAGATATATACTGTATGTGATTCCTCCTTCACACTGGAAAGGCAGCCACATAAATGTTGCTCCATTGGAGTGAAAGATCAGTCCTGTGGATACTCCTCTATGGTTTGTTTTTCTGGCATATGGCTAAGATGTTAAATTTTAGATTTGAAACAATATCCTACTGCTGAAGAAGACAAAGGACATACAAAAATCAGAGAAAGTTACTTGCCAACCGAGAGCGCTGTGTAGACAAATTATACTGAAAGAGAAACCTCATCATTCATTTGTGAGAATGATGCACACTAGTCTATAGAACATTACTGGTTTAATCAGATGGGAAGATGAACAATATAAAATAAATAATTCATTCACCTCCTTATTGTTATTCAGGGTCACAGAGACAATTCCAGCACACGTTGAGCAAAAGGCGGGGAAACACAATGGACAACTCAACAGTTAATCATAGGGCTACAAAAGACAATTGCTCACACTTACATTTATGCCTAAGGGCAATAGATGTGACTTGCATGTCACCTTGTCTGCAACCAGCAAGTTACAAAGAAAAAAACTAAATTCAAGATATATGATTTTGAAAATGTATGTTTTTATTTTTAATTACAGATTGCATTGACATACAATCAATTACACATATGTAAAACAGCTCCTTTGATTTACTATCCTAAGTTCAAATGCATTTTCCTTTTACTGATTGACAAAACCTAACAAAAAATAACTAAAAGCTAAAATCCTGTCATCTTTAATGATTCAGGCATGTTTCTTCTCTTCTATTTCACAGTATAGCACTTAAAGAAATAAAGAAACGTTAATTTTTGCCTACAATTTTACAGCTGTTCCAGTATTACAAAGAGACTGAGAGGCAACAACAAAAGCAGCCGTAGGGACACAATAAAACACAATGGCCACTTCAACTGGAAATGACACCTATTCTGAACATCCAGGCTGCCTGCAAGGTCCAATAATGTCTCTTCAAAAAAGTTTCACAAATGTAGCAGCTGTTTTCCCATTTAAACACAATTCATTCATAACTGACCGTAGGCTACATGAGGTGATGTCAAACAAGCCGGTGGGTGGTTGTTAGGTGAGTGTAAATATGTATAATTCCCAGAATCCTGCATGCTCATAAATGGAAAAGATAGCCACTGTCTGTCAGCATCACAGCCATTGTTTGTGGCTGGTTTATTGGCTGAAAACCCACATGCAGTCATGCACACGCACTCTCTCTTGCTCACTGGTTATTTTTATGGTTTTATGTGCATTCTTAAGATTTACAGAACAGGTGCATACTACAGCACCTCCACTGTTATAATTGGATAACTACAGTTGAATTACAGCTGACCTCATTTGGATGACAGCTGACTATAAATCATATACCAGTGTGGGAAAAAAAGCTGCATCACATAATTTCTTTGTGTATTTGAGTACAAAAATTAATTGTTTTGGGTTGGATATTTCTGTTGATTTGGTATATATGAGTACAATTTCAGTGGACAGTATAAGTCATAGGAGCATGTTGAGCTTGAGAAAATGCTGAAGTCTCTCCTCTTTTATTTCCAATTAAATGAGTGGGCTGGGCTATGTGAATAAAACTGATTTGACTTCATTTTCTATTGTTTCTGTAGCATACACATACTATCAAATAAAGTCAAAAATTACCTTAAAATTCTAGCAAAAAGACAGGTAATAATTAAAAATAACCTACTAAAAACTGAATCACTCCACAAATCCATGGTGATAAAATGTATTTCCTTTTCTAAAACAACCATTTATTCACCAAGCAAGAACTAGACCACAACCCAGTCTGGATGCGCATTCATCCCATGCTGATTGTTGAGTCCATCACATGGGGGCGGCGTTTTTCGTCAGGCTTTCTCTTGTTGCCCACCATGTGTTGAGCCCATCATACTGTACTTCCTGAATCAACAGAGCTGCTTGTCAAAACAAACTGAATCTCAGTAAATAAAAGCTAATCAGTTGTATCTCAAAACAAATGATCCATGTTACACCGCCAGATGAACAGAGCTCTATGATGGCACCCACGGGGTTCGGCATGCTTTATGGAAAAGACTCCTTTTGAAATTACTTAACAAACTGAGGGGAGGTTAAATGAGCAGGTTAATCTTTTAATATTCACATCTAGCAGAAAATTTGTCAGAAAAGGTTTATATTAAGAGCCTTTCATCCACAACTGTTTCTGAGTTCATCAAAGGGGTCAGCAGTAATAAAATAGAAAACAAATATATTAATTAGATTTTAGGACAATAATATTGTTGAGTATTTGGTTTGACAGGGTGTGTCATTGTGCTTTACACAAGCTGTCTGTTTTAATGCTGTCAAATCAAACATGCAAGTATAATTACACTTAATAGAGAACTACAATTTCATCTTTTCATTTGCGACTCACTGTGTGGGGTGTCCTGTATTATGAAGCTAATTAGGTCATTTGCTCCATTGAAGACATTGTTTGGAGATTAAGTTGCTCTGACCCATCTGGCTAATGGCCTGGTAGGGTCTCAACTCCTATTAAAATATCTGCCACAGAGGACAAAGAAATATATTGAATCCTATTATTGTCCTAATCTAATTATTCAACATCAGTGGACTATCATTTCCCCATAGCCCTTGACAATTCAGGCATAATTGAATAAAGAAGCCAAAAGGATTTTTAACCATACATCAGTTAAACACTGATAAATTGTGCATTTGAGCTGTATTATTCTGTTTATTTATTTCATTTGTTTGAATAGTGTCATTTAAGAAAATGTGCTGAAAATGTTCATTAGGCCATAGCAACTTACTGACTATGGATGGATTTTTTCCCTCATATTATATTTAAGTGAATAGAGTTTCATTACAGGAAACACTGATTCCAGCAGTCAGTCATTTTTTTCCTACCAGCTCTTCAGCTAAAAATTGTCACATCCTTTCCTAATGATCCCAAAGTGAAAAAGTAATTAGGATGATAACAGTTATACCACATAGCAAATGGGATGCTTCACAACTTCCCACCCATCTGCCATTTCATCGACCACTGGTTGGCGTAATCTTTGCCTTATGACTTATACCCATCTGTCTAGCCTAAAAAGGACTGCAGTGATACACTGACCAGATCCAGTGCCCTAACGCCAGTGACTGGCACCACATCTAAAATGGCTAAGACAGATGCTGTCTCTGGCATGTGTTTTAGACATTGGAAAAAATTGACAAAACTGATAATAAAACCACTTTAAAGAGCACAGCATTACAGGCTTAACTTGCTTTCTTGGTAATGTCATGTTGCCAAAGTTGGATAACTCAATTCAAAATAGAAAGCGGTGTTCTGCACAGTGATTTCATCTCAGAACAGTCTGGTTTATCATTGGGCTGCCAACAAACTGCCCAGCAACAAGATGTTCTGCATTTTATCCAACTAATGTCAGAATGGAGAAAAGTCATGTACATCCTCAGTTTGTCCTGTGTACAAGTGGCAGACACAAAGTCCATTAATCCATTAAAATGCAAACAGGTCTGTGGACCATTTTCCCAAATGTTTTTTTCAAAATGTTTGTTTATCTTTTACCATCCATTACTGAATTAAATGTTCCAATTTTATCTAGAACTGTACCAGTGCCAATGACAATATTTACTTTATCCCGCCTTCACAAGAACTGCTATCCATCTAAATTCACTATAACCAACATTGTGCTTGAAGACAGATTAGGAGACATATGTTTGTCAAAATAAGAATTAGATCAACAATGCATTATTAATGTGTAATAAAATGTTATGACTCATTAAAAGCACTTCATGGAGACATTTAAATTACAGCATGAGTGAATTACCATACAGCATATTACCTTTTTGCGTACTAAACATTTCAAATGATTATACCTATAAAATAACCAACCATAACTGACAGTACTTGCTCTTCCTCAGGTGCAGTTCTCAGGATTACACGTGCACGAATTCATAGATATATTCATAAATACAATCTGTGAAAAGAAAATATTTAGCACAATGCATGGAAACATGATAATTCTACATAATTCATATTACACCAAGGAAATGCTGTGAACAAACACACAACAGTGAAGTAAACAAGAAAACCCATGAACTTCATGAGACATCGTGAATCACTTTAATCTACCACTAACTGCAACATGTTATGCTGTAAATATACAGAAAATACAAGAGTGCATCTTTCTCTAGAGTCATTATGTAACCACAGCATTTCTCCATTGCATTAAACCTCCAGCTGAAATAAGTAACTGAAATGTTTAACTGGTTCAGATAAAGACACTTGTTTTGTAGATTGTAATGTTCCATCAGTATGACACTGTAACACGTTTTTAATGAAGGTAAGAAAATGTCTCGCTAGAGTCTTATTTCTATCTTACAGCTTTTTTTTGATAAAGATCTACAACTCCCCTTCAGCTCTAGATGAGCTGCTTTTGCTTAAATTGCACAAGATGTTATGCTGACTTTTCTGAGAGCCCTCCAATCATAATTTTGGGTGATTTCCAGGTCAAACTGTACACTTAATAGAGACAGAGTTTCCAGCTTCAACACAAATCTAAAGTTTGCTCAATCTCCTTGATTATAATGGGGTCGTTTATATAAGCCTCCCACAATCAGGTAAGACAGATATCATCTGTGCCACCACTGACTAATATCTGTGTTGGCAGACCTACCTCTAATCAATGACAATCATTTCGGCAATTAAATGGCTATAGCTGGTAAAAACAGGATATATGAAAAACTTGATCATGGAAAACTGTTCAGTTTTTCTAAAATGGATAAATGTGTCAGTGTGCACATCTAATGACTGTCGACACAGACACTATAGCAGTCTGAATGAGGTTATCTAAACTTGATAGAAAACAATCTGTGAGAACTTACAGCAACTGACAAAACTGTCGCTGTTTGAATTTTAAGGCAATTGTCATTTTATAATACATTTGAATGTAATACGCTGTTATTTCTGCAAGCTTTTCTTTATGACAACTTGATTGCATATTTCAAGACTCAAGAATACGTTTAGTGTAATTTTCTTGCATTCATGAAAAAGAAATTCTTACCAGCCCCAGCAGTGCAACAGAAAGTATAACGATATATATATAAAAAATCCTTTAAAAAATAAATATCACATAAATAAATCCCACAAGAAAAGAAAAAAAACAAAAAGAACAAAGAGGCTTAGTACAAAGTGGATGAAGACAAAAAGTGCATGTTTCAGTTCGATGTTGACAGCTGGAGAATGTCAGCAAATAATGAGCACTGATTAGGAGTTTATATAATCCATTTTGCTTTCCAGAGAACATACATTAGCCAGCAGTATCATTGGAACTGTGGGTTTGTACGGGTTAGCAGTTAGCCTAGCATCCTATTGCACTGCTTTCAATGTTTCCTCTCTGGCACAGCTCCTATGGGCGCACTGGGCGTGGCAGACCAAGCTCACTCGGCTGATTTAGCTCTGCCAGCTAGTATTTATCGTGGAAAAATCTGTATGAATGTCCAAAAGAAAGTGACGATCAAAGACATGTTTCCCTAGCAATGCATAATTGGAAGTAGGAGAGACCACTGCAGACATCGGCCGTGTTGCCATCACACTGCGGAGAAAGACTGAGAGGTCAGTGCTCATGATGCTCGTGGCTTTATATATTGTATTCGGAAAAGAAAGTTAATTTGCTCTGTGGATTGCTAAGAAATAGCCTTGAAATGGGACATCAAGGCCTGGATTCCAACTCTCTTGTCTCAATTATAAAGGCTAATATCTTTTCAAAAAAGACAAACATGACCACAAGCAGTGCTTAAGTCAAGCAACAGGAGGCCTCGCCAAGGGCAATGTGACTGCTGATAAACCCATGAGTCAACCACAGATCTAATCTCTGCATCCCACTTGGCACATAATAGGAGACTTCAGACAGATTTATCTAAGTAAGTCTTTGCACCTACATACACTATTTTTTTTATCTCATCAAGTGAATGTGGCATTGAAGAAAGTATGACAAGTTTCATTTCCAGTGGGTGGTCATGACAAGCAAGCCCTAGATCCCAACACAACAAACAAACTTAATTAGAAGGGAAGAAAGCACTGCGGTGTTATGCCTGCAGAAACAAAGCTTTAGAATAGTAAACTTGCAGTAGGGTTAACCTCGTTGTCACCTGTGTTGCTTACATCACGATTCAGTCAATCTGTTTCCGTCATTAATGATATGCTCAACTTGGATTATCACCACCATCACAAACAAAAAAGTGCATGTGATATTTGGCAAAAAGAGCAGCTT
Organism: Scomber scombrus; assembly: GCF_963691925.1. NCBI lineage: Eukaryota > Metazoa > Chordata > Actinopteri > Scombriformes > Scombridae > Scomber > Scomber scombrus. The sequence continues at coordinate 21,006,115 of NC_084974.1, forward strand.
TCAATTTCCCAAGTTCCAAAAGAACTGATCCTTGCAATCCTCCTGCTAATTGCTCTTATAAAATCATTTATCATTTATATATTCAGTGCGCCTTACCGTATGTTGCTATCTATGGAGACCAGCCCAGCCTGCTCCCGGGATAGGCTGACCTGCTCCATCAATTACAGCTGCTTGTTTCCCGGCCAACCAAATAAAAGGAAGTGTATTGTATGGCTCTGGTGCGGCTTTGTCTACGAATGTTGAAGGTAGCTTCAAATACATTATTATAGACAATAACAGCAAAATTGATTCTTTATGGTGCATATACAGTAAATAAAAATAAGTGTCAACATCTACATGTAGTCTGTTCAATTTAGTCTGTTTAAGCATTTACAGGCAGAGCTGTTTCACAGAAAGCAATAATGGGCCTAACGACGTAGGTTTTTTTTCTTTTTTTCCTTCTTTTAAGCATGTTACAGCAGAAAACTATGAAAGCAGCATGTGCATGAATGATATTGACATAGAAACGAATGTGGAAGTGTGGCTGAATAACTGATCCACTAACTAATCCACTGACAGTACAAGCTAATCAATGATGTGTCTTTCCTCCTTTAAACTACACACACATACATTTACACAAAAGTGAAACTCACAACAAAAAGGTGCATTAATAAGGTAAATACCTACCCTTTCTACGTGCCTAACACAGTCGTTGCTCATCCACAGCCTGCCAATGACCGCGCCTGACTCCAGGCTTTTCTGTTTGCTTAACTATGCAGTCCTGAAGTTTACACTGAGTGGGCTGGGCTAGCTGTGGGAAACACAAGCTGATAATATCTAATCCTCTGTGTGAAGGACATATTTGTCTTCCCACCCAGTATCCAGAATGTTTAATAAACCCACAGTAGCCTGCTGAAATTTGACTGCAGCACATCCATTCACAGGCTACCGGGAAACATGCAAATTATATTTAAACCTATTATACATCATGTTACGGGATTACCATTAGCAAGAAGCTTACACAATAATACAATCAAGGCCACAGAATGGTCATTTTTGCTACGTGACATATGGTATGTGTATTAACTCTAAAGTCAGATTTATAATAGATTTGACTGCATATTGTATTGAGCCAAATTCTCCCACCTTCAAGGGCAAATGCAATTCTTTATGTCATTGTGCCTGAGTCTGCAAGTCGATCTCTATATCCTGGTGAGCCAGATAAGACTTCATAAGTTCATCACAGCGTGAGCTGTATAGATGAAGAGGAAGTAAGATACTGTATCTCACTCTGGCCCTATGTCTTGATATCACACCATCATCACAAGGATGGCAAGGAAAAGTCCAGCAATACAGTATTCAGTTAACAGTTGACAGGCTGAAAGAGCTTCTGGTGTTCTTACCAAAATTATGTTCTTGAGATTAAAAACATTTAATGAAAAACATGTTTGCATTGGTTCTGTGCCAGATTGCTTGTTATGTTGTGACTCTTCTGTTTCCATTTCATTGTTAGTGTCGAAGTTCTCATGCAAGCAAACTAACACCCACTTTACAGAAAGTCACATTTGAATCTTTGCATATGCATCTGGCTGCCATCTCCTCTCGAATAATTTCACTCCAGGGAATTGCCACCTTGCAATACTTGCATTATGCTAAACAGTCAAACCAATCAGCCCAATACATGTACTGTAGGCAAGTACCAGCTGTTGTAACAGAGATCACTCTTCATTTTCATATAGACATCTTTGTTTGTACCTGCTACAGTAAGAGCACTGGCTGCAGGCTTGTACTTATAGCCTAGCTTGCAGTTAGTGCAGACATTTCATGAACATATGATTTCTTCACTTCCGAAGAAAAGATCTGTGTAACCATTAGATGCCATTTAATGAATTTATGCTTCTTAAATGACAAACCAATAAAATAAAAAAAATAATTCAACAGAGCTCTATAGTTGCTTTTATTATTATAACTTTGCTGCTGTGAGATTGAAGTACTCATCAATTGAATAACCAACAAAAGTGCTTCAGGGTTGCCAATAAGCCAGCTTTATGCTGAGGCTTCAGCTGAACAGGGTGAGCAGACGGGTCTCGCTCTCGTAAGAACACATGACAGCTTATTCAACAAGATTTCTTATTGTTCTGATTGTAAACTATTGCAGCAGCATCACTGCCAAGACGTGTCACCAAGAAAGCTTTCCCCTTACGGAATCTGAAACCTTGAAATTTAGCTTCATGCATTGAATCATGAGGAGAGAAATGTATTTTGCTAACTTTCATCCATTCTTGTCTGTGTCTGCTGTGTGTAATTATGTCTGTCAAGGCGAGCGTTGCATTATAAATTCCAAGTAAACAGGCCTTTACATACTGATAACCTAAGAACTGTACTTCAATTTGTCCAAGAACAAGGGAGAGAGAAAACCAATGTCAGCATAAACACAGCCTGCAGTTTCAATAATGAGGCATACTGCACATACACGTGAATGTTATGTGTGTGTAACAGCTTTCACGTATGATTCCTGTTATCATTTCCATTCACTTCATCACAAAATGTTGAAAACTCAGGAGTGAAGGTGCCTCTGTCTTTTGTTTTAATTCACAGCCCTTCCAGAATTTCTGTTTGTATTTTCATACTGTTGCACTCTGAAATGTTCAGTATGCATGACGGGCCTCTGGCCATAGAGCCGTGGCAGAGCAGAGTCTTCACTATGCTCCAGACAACTGTAGTAAAATGATATTAAGCTAACACGCCAGGCTCGTTATCAGGAAAACTGCCTCTCGATAACAAAGAAAATGGCTATTCCAAAGACTGTAGCTTGCTGCAAACTGTTTTAATGTTGAGTACTCGTGTGCCAAGGGGTTTAGTGGTGTAAATGCATGAATCAACATACTATTACCATATCTTCTTTAATCCATGTTTTCAAAATTGCTCTTTAACATTTTGCAACAGTTTTGCGTTCCACTGGATGTTACAGGAGTTAAAAAAGCTGCCCACTGATGCAGGCTTTTCAAGCAGTCAGCTTCTCTCACTCTAAGGCCCAAACAAATAAATAAGGAAATGAGATCTGTTTAGCTTAAACAGTTTTAAGGTGATAGCCAGCTCACAGTGTGATATGACATGACACCTTAGTAATGCTGACGGAACAGATTCTAAATGAGGTGCAGAACACAAGGTACTCAACCATAAGGTGAGCGCATACAGTACCTGCTCCAGGGAGGTGGAGGAGGGAATATATTGACAAGCAAGTGCCACTGGAGTGTGTCGAAGCAAACTGAGCTGCTCATAATATAATAAAAACTATTGCTGCTGCCTCAGCTTCATCAAGCAGGAGAGAGGAGGAAAAGAAAGGTGTTATAGGACTGTTTTTGATTGTTGCTTGAAACTTGAAGTACTTTGCATTCAGCAGCTCAGACTGCAAAACCTCCACACACCCGACCTCGAAGTTGAGTAGAATCCGTTTTATCCGATTTGCTTCAAAGGAGTCCAACTGAAGTGACTAAAATGGGAGTGCAGCAACTGAGGAGTTCCTTTACACAAGGGCTTATTACACAGGACCTACACCAAAAAAATATAAAATTGTGTCACCTGCAGTTGAAAACAGTGCTGGAACAATTAGTAGATCAACAGAAAGTAAAATACAACTCTGACCTGAGGTCCCACATAACATAATTGGTGCCAGCTTCTCAAATATGAGTATTTTCTGTGTTTCTATGGTTTTTTTATCACTGTAACTTCAACATCTTTGGGTTTTCGACTGTTGGTCAGACAAAATAAACCATTGAATGATGTCTCCTGGGGCTCTGGGATCATGTGATTTTAATTTTTAATTTTATAGGCTAAATGATTAATCAAAAAGAAAACTGATAATGAAAATAATTGTTAACTGGAATCAAATTAAACAAGGTATATGTATACTGGTGAATCAGGTTATTGGAAGATGGACTGTTTAATCCCTTGGGTGAATAATGTAATCAGCTTTAAAAAAAGATATAAATTATAGCTTTAACCTTTATTCGCAGAACAAATTCCTATGGTGTAAAAAATAAATGAATTAGACTTAAGAACATAATTTTAAAAATATATACATAAACAGCTTTTTGTAACCTCTGGTTTAAAAAAACTGCCAAATAATCAGCACTGACCTTGGTTGTCATAGTTCCGTTAATGTGGTAAAATGTACCACAGTTTTTAAAAAAAAAAAACACAGTGACATGGCTGCCAGCTGTTGTTACTTTATGTGAATACTACTATAAAGATCCCAAAATGAGAGAAAAGAGGGAAGCTATCAAACCATCACTGGATGAAATTTTAATATCATGTAATGTCTTTACTGTGACCTTATTAACACAATATAAGTACAATATCATCGTTCAACAGGGTCCCTGAAGGCAAAAGTGCTTTTTCAAGGTTATACCTGTACCTGTGTCATTTGAAATTTCACTGAATGCACCATTAACTTTGGCTTTCTGTGCACAAATTCAATAAAAATAGCAACTGCTACCGTTTAATCAAAAACATTAGACAAAGTACTGCAAGTTGTTTCTGCAATACTTTACACAGTATGGAAACAACCTTCCTCATAACCCTAAAGCTCGATGTTTCAGATGTTGTTCAGCTTCACCTTAAAACAAATTGGGGTGATGTTTCTTAAAAGGCCAGGATTGCACTTTTGTTGTTTTCTGATTCCTCTACCTGCAATTCAGCAGAGTCTTTGTGAGAAGTAGTGCTCCCATGCTCTTTCCAGGCCATGGGCTGTACAGTAATCAATGTTGATGAATGAGTAGGAAGGCTCTCTTTATTCCAGCCCTCGCTGAATAGAAAGTTTCCATTATCTCTCACAATGTATTCACTCTATCAAAGTGACAGGGTTGAGGCAAGCCACACTCCATTGCCCTCACTGTGCCCATACCTACCTTCATCCGTCTACTAAAAAAAACAAAAAAAAACAGGGAAAGCCGGAAGAGACTGCTAAAATAACACTGCACAAACCTACAAAATCTATGAGACTTTAACTCTTGAGTCTCATCCATCAAGTTCAAAACCTTTACTCTTGTTGTTCTATGCTTCTAAATGTTCTAAGGTGACTACCTTAGAACATTTTTAAAGAAAAATGACGGAAAAAAACAATTTGCCAGCCTTACTGTATGTTCAAACAATATTTCACTTTGCTGTTACACTTTTATTTTTTAGCACACTTTTGTACCTGGTCTGATTTGGCTGGCCATCAACCTCTGGCACTGCTAATCCAAAGGAACTGTATTACCCACTGGCATTCACGCTGTTTTCAGTGTCTCTGTATCAAAAGCAAATAAGCAAAATTGCATTTTGAAACATAAAAAAGCTACATTGGGTAGCTGATGTCTAATGGTGAATTGAATGTAATAAGAAATAAAACTAAATAACTAGAGGTTAATGACCATTACAACCCTTTCGAGGATAACCTACCACATGGCTGGTAACATTGCTAACTGGACTGACAATATGTGATACACAAATGTCCACGCTTGTACTCCATCATCCAGTGGAGGACCAGTTAAGAAAAATAGTACCTAACATTTAAACAATTTGGCTAGAAAATATGCCACAAACACATGCTGTGCTGTGGGTGAGGACCTTCAGTGCTACAGCAATATTTATACATTAATGATAGAGTTTGGTTTCTGATGTGGGAACCAGTAAAGTCAATTGGGTCAGTAGGTCCTAAGCTTGACAAGCTATCAGCATGCTGTTATGCATATTTGTATATGCAATGATTAACATACTTTGGGATTAAACCTTAGGACTTTAAACCTTGAATACCACAAGGGCGCCTGAAGCTCAAGTGGTGGACCATGGTCGTCCACCAATTGAAGGTCAGTGGTTTGATCTTCAACTCCTCCTGTCCACATGTCGAAGTGTCCTTAGGCAAGACACTGAACTCCAAATTGCTCCTGATGGTTGTGCTAGCCAAAAGAGACTAAGTGCAAGCTTGCTGCCATCTGTGTGTGTGTGTGTGTGTGTGTGTGTGTGTGTGTGTGTGTGTGTGTGTGTGTGTGTGTGTGTGTGTGTGTGTGTGTGTGTGTGTGTGTGTGTGTGTGTGTGTGTGTGTGTATGTGAATGTGTGAGTGAGAAGCAGAACAATTGTAAAGCACTATGGATAAAAGCGCTATATACATGTAGCCATTTACCATTTTTTTACCATATATTTTTGTTAAATAGGTGTTAAGTTTGGCAGTCACTATCAGTTGCATTAACATAGCTGTCCTTTGCTTTTTTTATATGCAGTATACAGCATGTGTTTACTTAACACATCTTAAAGAGTGCATTAGGATCACACTGTCGCCTGTTAATCGATTAGGTTTGAAAAATGCACTTTTTGTCAGGCTAATGTTTGGGCTTTGTCAGGCCTTACATGCCATAAGCACCGTCAGTTAAAAGGTATGGATTTAGATTTCTATGGTTAATGTTAAATCTGCCTTAAATGGCTGAGTGACTGGGCATTGACAACCTCATATTAAGCTCAAAGAGACATATCAGCAGTGAAATAATCACATTTCTCCCATATGTGTCAGAGGACATTGTGCATTATGATACTGCTCTATCTGTTAATCAGTCTAGTAAAGCTGGAGAGGGATGCAAGAACCAATTGTGACCATAAAGAGAAGCCAGTATACACACCAGGCCCAGCCTCCTGTATCATTATGTTACTCTGCTGTGGTTGCCTTTTTAGAGGCTGAACTCATTATTTTTTCATGTTGTTGATCTTGGGACTCTACGCTCCCCTGAGAATAGGGTCATTCTCTTCTCCATTAGTTCTGTTAAACGGCTTGCACTTTCTATTGTTGCAATACTACAACAGAAAAGCAAGCAGGTAGTGCATAGATTAGTGAGATGGAGGACAAAGTTTCCTTCATGGGATTTTTGTGTTGCCACAGAAACCGTATTCTATGTCATGACTGTATGCTGAAAGAACAAAAGAGCACTTCCTCCACAGAAATACAAAAATGCCTCAAAATGATATGCAGTCTTTGTCAGACACATCTGGCATTCATTTGTTATTGCATTTCTTTCCAGTGATTGTTCTAGGTGTGGAACAATTTGGTGATCTGATGTCTGTTTTGAGAAAAAAATCATTACTTATGATATTATTAAACCTGGCAGCTCCAAGGCCCAGTAAATGTAATGATTAATATCACTGGATAAGTATTTTAAAATGATGAACAAAATCAAAAGTCAGACACCTTTTTTAAGTCAAGCAAAAAATCTAATTATACCCAATATCTCACCTCCCCTATTTAGCTTAGTGTGATTTCACTACTACTCATCTCAAGGGCTCATAATTAAAGTCACTAAAAGCCAATCTTCCACTGTGCTACCATAACTGCTTACAACTGTGAAGTCAGTGTCATAAGTTTAGAGGGTCACATAACTCAAATATTGAATTTGTAAAAACATTAATTAAAACTTTGGTGTAATTAAGAGCAAAAACAGAGATTTTTGAAAACTGTCGACTTCTCTGTGGAAACTAATTTCAGAAAGCTGCAATTATTGTCTCCTGGAATCTTCTTCTATTGCTGATAAGCTGGGATGTGTTTCCTCTTTCTGGCACACAACCAGATGGTCCCACTCACAGTTGCAATAGGGAGAAGCACTGAGAATAAACAAGATAAAGAGTCTGAGTCTGAATGCATCGATCTATCTATCAATGAGATCTTTAAGATTGATGGTAAAAAATGTGCCTGTATTGCATAAAGCTTTAAAAAGGTAAAGCAACAATGGGCTTTAACATCAGAATAATAAACACAAAACACAGCAAACTAAAAAGGGAAAATGAAGAGCAATTTCTCCGGCACATTGAAATTGCTATCTAGCAGTAGATGGATTTCTAATAAAAGGCCAATAAAAGTTGAAATAAAATGAAGAGGTGCCTTGACATTTTCAATTTGAGTTATTCTTCACGAGGCCTGCATCACATAATGAAGAAAGGTTTTAACATTTGTCCTTTAGCCACCATAAAGACCACTTATTACCATTTTAATTTCTAAATGAACTAATTTAAATGCACATGATATCCTTGTATCTGTTTGATGGTAAAGTCTTACCTATTACTTATTAAGCCACATCCAGTTTATAGTAAGACCACAGCCAGTTTATAGTAAGAGGGATAAGCCTTTATCTGTCTCAATGTAAACCCTGAATACAATAGTCATTACTTTTAAACTGCGGTATGTAAGAACCTCCGTCTTTCTAAAGCACAACACATCTAACACCTGAACTGAAATATGAAACAAAGTATTATTCAGAACACTATACATGTGGGTACACTGAAACCAGTTGGCATTTACTTCTATCATGTACCAATTAGCTCCAATAAGAACAGCCAGGATGCTTGAAAAGCTCCTCAAACCTGCAATCTGTGTTTAGATCTTATCTACAGAGAGAGGCAGATACGATGGGTGTGAAAAGAAATGCGTGTTTATATCTGACAGAGACCGGTTCCTCCTGAACTGCACTAAGCCATTGCAACCGCTTTCATCACTGATCCTCAAAAGGCCAATTTCCATCTACTTCGAATATTTAGTTACCTAAAATGAACCCAATTTCTTACGAGCCTCCTCATCAAACAAGGGTTTGCCTATCAGTGTCATCGGCTTGCTGGGATTTAAACATCCCTCATTGTGACCGGGATTGGTGGTCAGGTTGATGGCTGAGCAAAATGACAAACTGTTATTGTCATGCAACAGCTCTTTGGTATTAAGCTTATAAGGCTGCAGGGATCATCACAGCATGCTAATGTCCCCAATCGAGAGGGCCAGAGTACTTCCAAGGTGACTGAAAAGCTTTGTGTGATGTCAAATTAAAATGTAATTTGTTGCAGAAAACAGAGATACATCAACAGGCTAATCATTTACATGTTTTTTTTTTCTCTGCCAGGGTACTGCTGGGCATGCCAAAATATTTTTCGACTAAATTAACAGTCATTCATTCACTAGTGCAGTTAGCCTTCATCAGTGAGTGCTAGTGAGACAGTTCAACAACACATAAACCCAGAGTTTCAGGTTTCATCAAACAAAATATTTGTTCCTGTATCTTAGATAAAAAAAGAACCGGCTCTGCTTTTGCTCTCCTGAAAAATGACTTAATCTGTGTTACTCATTAAGATATAGCTTTTATAGCTTTAAGGTTAAGGGTCATTCTTCTGGTACTCTGCAGAATTGGAGAGATTCTCTCATTGCAGACTCCTCCTTGAGGATTTGTCACGGGCCATTCTATCTAACGCACAAGACAAATGTCATCATCAGTCATCTGTAGGTGAGCTATACCACAAAATGAATAGACCATGTGTCAGCAACTGTCAATTACTATGACAAACCCTTTACAGGTTCAGGAATCTTAAAAATGATTGTGTTGTTGATGAGCAAGCAAAGCATCTCTGCCTCTGTGAGTCACTAAAGCTTAAAAGATTCAAAAGCCTATGTTAACACAGAATACAATACTGCAGTATTTGTTTAATTTCACACAGCATTTTCAGTCTTGGCTCACATTGTTACCTGCCACCTGTACTGTGTTTGTGTTGAGATCAGTGGGTCTACTGCACAAACTCCTCTACTGTGATCCCTATGCAGACTTTCCAAGAGACAGAGAGTGTTTGTTTGTTACAAGTTATATTACAGTCATTTGGTCGATGATGGTTAGATGATGTTGAACCTCTAACTTGCCTACCCTTTGTAGAGGGACAAGCCAAACTGGACATACAGCTTCATCACAAGTTACAGTTTAAGACCTAATGTTTTCCAAATTTCAAGATAATTTACTGAATCCTTAAAAACAAAATTACTGTGAAAATCAGACACTTACAAATCTCCTGCCTAATCACCTCTCACCAGCAACACACCAGAAAGAAAAAACAAAGTATAATGAAGCAGGCTGAGCACAAAACCCAAAATAATTAGCCAATTAAAGGTGTGAAGCAACAAAGAGGAGGCAGCGTGTGCAAAGTCTCAAGGTCAAACACATTTAAATGCAAATTCAAATAACCGATCAGCGAGGAGGATGTGTGGTTTAACGACTACATACAAATGAAACCATCTGCCTCTGTATAGCTGAAGTAGCTGAATAGTTTACAGGAATGCACTTACAATGTGCAGTAAATTAGCAAATTGCCTAGATGAGCTTACAGTGCAATTACCAAACATCAAGAAGTGATATTCCTTTAAAGGGGACAACAAAACCCAGTTGAATAATGGTAAATGCAATTCAGGTTGTGCAAAAGAAGCATGAAAGGAGAGGCCTGGAATACACCAACTATTGCTGTACTGAGTTTGCTGTATCCTACATGTTTGTTGATTGATAGCATGTACGCAAAAACATAGCATTTATTGATAAGTGATTTTTCAGTCCAGGAACCATGCAGGAGCTGGCAGGATAAGACAAAGTGGAAGAAAACCATATTTGAAATGCCGGGGGTGTAGTAACATGGATAACAGAATCGATACAACTAAAACCAGGCTGCACAATTTCATTGTGTCAAACTTGTTGCAAAAGGCTTTCGAAGAGCAGTCCTGTGAAATATGTAGAAGACATATTTTACTGTCAATGGCAGGCAGTGACAGTAGTTGGCTTATAGAAGTGGGGGCATTATGTGGCATAGTTCAAATCACCCTCTTATTTATAGTAATCACATCAAAATCATTATATTGCCAGAAAATCATTGCATGTATCCAAATAACATCATTATTGTAGCTTAAAATCTGCTTCCAATATAAACAACATTTACTTTCACACTAAGTAAACTTGATCCTTGATAATGTGTCTTTGCTGGAGTGTATTATTTTCTGCCTCCTCTGTAAAGAACTTCTAAATGAATTTCAGTGGACGCAGCTGCCACACACAGAGACATGTGCACAAACCAACACACACTGTCTGCACTCAAGTGTGAATTCCTCAGATTTAATTAGAAGCTAACTTTGAGTCATTATACAACTGCAAACAATATGGAAATTAGCTCATAGGTTCCTGACAGTTCAGTTGACTTTGACCAGAAAGAAGCATGACGAATTGTAGTAAAAAAAACCAGCTTGTTTATTAGTGTCTAGTTTACTAACCAATTATCTGATAGTTGAACAGGGGCATCATAAATCGAGTGCGGGAGCTCAAATGTGGGAGCTTGTATGCAAAGTGTCGTCTTAAACACTTCTGCCTTTGAAATAACAGGATTTTCTTCTCAGAAGCAGTTATAGTTATATCAATTCATGATTGATCTTCAGGAGCTCATTTAACATTACTTGTCTACACCTGTGAAACCACTGATGCATAGCCCTTATTATTACAGAAAATGCTATATGTTCTTATAGTCTTACAGTGAAATATTCAAATAACGTTGTGGTTATTTTGCAACTCCCTGCCGGTAAGGGACTGTTTCATTTGAAATTGTTGAAACTCCCAATGCACCCCACTGTTTAATATTAAAGAGTTATGTGAAAACTTTGCAAAAATTCCCCCACTAGCTGAAACTCTACAGCCCAGAGAGCATATCTCCTGAAATTTTGTATAATCACAAACATGTCAGTGTGCTTTTTTTCCTCCATGGCAAACAACTTGAAATACCTCCAGGACCCACAGTGCTAGATGTGTCATGTAATCTCTGCTGAAACTGTAAAAAAAAAAGAAAAAGAAAAATCTTATTTTCCTTTGCAAATGCAGCCACTTCTTCCTGTACTACTGCTTGACATGCATTCAGTCTCAGTCTGTACCTTTATTATATACACTATATACAGAGGGGGCACAGTGAGCACATGAGGTTGTTTTGTTCATTTGAATTCAAGTGAGAAAATGCTTGTGTGAGCAACTGTAACACACACAGTATTTTTTTATCTACATCCTGACACCCTATTTCATCACTAAAACTGAACTGTTTCCATTTTTATCTCAACCCTAATTTATTTTAGTTTTTTTTTTGTCCTTTTCACTGCAGTAATCAGGCCGATTGTCTTAAAACACATCATACACTCTTGCTCTGGCATTAATGTTGTTTGTATTTACTCCATTTTAAGTTAACCTTAAATTATGACTTTGCACTTCAAACAATCTTCTGTAACATGTAAAATGAGCAATTTATTGCTAATGCTGTTTATTACACTGCCATAATGGTGTCCTTGGACACTTACAAAGGTTATGCTTTTCATTTCAGCCCTATCAATATTCTTCAACACTAAACTTACTTCAATTACATTATTAAATGTATAATGCAAAGGAAGCTGTAAAAATATTACCATTTACATTAAATCAAAATGCTAATGAGACCTAATTGCACAGCAGTGTTGTTTTAAGCCTGAGAAAGCTCACCTCAGTTCCCTAAATAGACTTGCAGTGCTTCATACAAGCTGATTCTTTAATTCAGAGATTACATTTAAAGCTTTACAATGGCAATTACAGTAAAATAACTGCAGTTAAATGACATTTCTAAATTTGCACACCATGATGCACTACGCTTTCATGCACACTAATATTCCACTATTAATCCGAATATGACAATATTCTGAATTCGATATAGGTCATGTAAACAGCATATTCCATTTGAATATTAGGAATTAGGCCATATTCCAGATGTAGCATTTTCTGATAAAGACGTGGGATATGCTGATATTATTCTTTGGACATGTATACAACACATTTGTAATATGTGTCTCATTTGTGTTTTTTACCTCAGTTTTTGACACAAATAACATGCTGAAGCAGGAAGGCAAAGGCAGACAGGAGAGGAATGAGAGGAGAGTGGAGAGCTGTTCAGAGCAGGCTGAAAAAACAGAGCGCGCCTTCTCCACTATTGGGACAGAGGGGGTTGGTTATTATCCTGACATGCAGCCATGGACTGACGGCGACGACTCGGTGTGATGCACAAAAAACACTCAGCAGTATAGTAAACATCATGGGACAACCTAGGTACTGGATGTGCCTGTAACTATAAATTTATACAACATCACTTCACCTCATCTCTTATAAATATCAGGCAGCAGTTCACTAATGTTTTTCATCTTGCTGGTTTACTTCACTGCCTGCAGAGATCTTGTGATTCCCGTTCCCACTGGAGCAGAGGGAAACCCTGAAAATCCTCTACATGTAAATGGGAATATTACTGGAATATTCATTTTCATTAGCCATGTAAACAGCTTAGTATGAATATTTGTTTGGAATAGGGGCAAAAACTGGAATAATATCTGCATGTAAACATAGTCAATGATCATCACACTACTGGCTGTGGCCTTGACATTTTTTCTCTGCCTGTGTTAAGTTACTCTTTAAGAAAATTGGACTGCCAGGATAGAATGGTCTTAGTTTGACAGCCTTGCTTCAGATTTGAATTGATTCTTAATATAGAGTTATGACTCAGTCTTAATCTGGAAATCCTGTAATTATTTAAGAACTGTTTTGTAGACTGCAGCATGGGGTTTGTATATTCTTTGTTAACGAGTGATTCTTAGCCAGCAGTAAAAACCTAAATAAAACAATTCTCTGCCTTCATGAACAAAGTTAAAAATCCGTCTTTCCTCATTATTTTTGGCAGTCCAAATTAGTGGGTTTTACTGTCTCCATATTAAAAAACATTAAATGTTTTCGATTTAACCTTGGATAATTTACAACACATTGAAAAACATACAAGGCTGAGGAGATGAAGAATTACTTTCAAGACTTTCTACAATTTGTAAACAGAAATGGCTCTATACTGCAACGGGGTACTGATAATGAAAGATTAGGCATATTCCCTCTGCTCAGTAAGCGTCACATTATACTGATACTGGAAGCCTAATTAACACTTAAGAGCAAAGTCAGACCCCATATGTCTGGAGTTCAGTTTGGCTCAAAGACACAAGTTTGTAGAAATAACACATAATTACCTGTCTAGTCTGTTCAAGAACTGTCCTTCGTATGGATATGGAAGGCACTTTGCTAAAGCAACCTTCAGCACTTTTCTGCACAAACTCCAGAGCTCACAGCCATTGCTGCATAATAGAGACAATGGAGAATCCATTAAGCATTTAACCTTGCAAGGATAAGTATTTCTAGGTGGGTTTTGAGTTTGTTGAACTAGTTAGTTTCTCATGTTTTTAATTTTTAATGTATAAATATTCAATTGTCAGGTAAGGCTATGTGATATGGTGATATGTATATCGAGTGATGATAGAAAACATCTTTCGTTTCTGGTAGCAATAGCTTTTGATCATCTCCAAGAACATCCCCACCAACTGTTGTGCTGAAACTTCAGGGATTATTACACCCAGTCCTGCTAATGAATCTGTATCGTTTATATCATTGTGTCACACATCACGGCCTTTATGACAATATTTTTTGTCATTTGGAGTCTGTCCATCATATTTCGTGGATTATGTCAATAAAATGCTCTTATTGGCTTTTAACTCACAAACCTTTAATTGCACTTACAGTAATGTACGTGCAATAAATGTCTCTCCTCTGCTCTGCTGTATGTGCAGAATGAGGAGCTTATACCTAACAGAGGGGCTACTTCTGTTGCATTAACGTGGTTCCAGTATGAAAAGTCTGACATGGACAGAAAGTATTTATTCATTGAATTTACAGAAAATGTGCTACACTATCTTGATATTTATGCTTATCTGGATATAAAAAGAGTTATATGGTCCTTCTTTCAAGCCTGCTGTATCAGACCATCAGATCCCAAGTTCCCTGGTTCCAGCTGCAATGTTCCTAGTTGCTGAAAATGTCAAATCTCACTGGATAATCATATTTTATAATAAGAGCTTCCACACCCAAACTGCAAATGATTATCTTCCTGAATTTGAGTGATTTTTACAAAGCACTGTGCAGGAGGATGCACACACACACACAACATTGCTGTAATGGCTGAGTGTGGGAGATCAGATTGGATTGATATTCCTTCCTCTCACCTCCTCCGACACTTCCTTTTATCTGAGTAAGTGTGCTTCTTTGCTGAGCTCTTGTGGCACATGGAGATTATTTAAAAATGTTGGTTATCTTGTTTAACACATTTAATGAGCTGGCAGGGCAAGCAGAGGTGAGCAAACATAGATACTAGGGTTATAAACTGTGAATATGCTGCACATCCAGTTCAGTGATGTATGAATCTGCTGCAGTAAAATTATTTAAGGGTTAATTTTCCTATATTACAAAACCATCTTACAAAAACCAATATCTATTTTCTCACTTACTTCAAACAATACTCATCCAGGTAAGTTGTTTTAAAGGTTTTATGATATGTTTCCAATTCTACAGATCTTTAAAGCTGAAACTTCAGCTGCCATCCCTGCTGCTCCCCAAAACTCAAATCAGAAGACTTCGCTGTCAACGGTTACATAATGTTCGGGATTAATACAGTGCCTGTAGTGAACACTGGTCTTGGCATAGTTTGACAAGCCAGGCCACATATTGCATCAGGCCATGTAAGGAGTAGAAAAAAAACATATTTATGTAATTAAGTGAACAAAAACTTGAAATGTGACACGTATCATGAACAGAATGTCAGAATTTTTCAGGTGCACTTTTAATGAATAAACAGACTAGTCAATTGGGAAACAAATGCAAAGTGCAAATGTAATAGTTTAGCCACTCAATTAATGGGGCAAGGGACAGCACAGCCATGTTAGTTGGTTGTTAACTCCACCACTTTGGTACAGAGTGAAATATCTTGACTAATTTTGGATCGGTTGCCGTGAAACTTCATACAGACATTCAAAGTTGCAGGGAGATGAATTCTACAATCTGTGATGATCACTCAACTTCTTCTCTCTTCACCTTTTTAGTTTATAGTGAAATATCTCAAGAATTAAAATGTATTGCTATGAAATTTGCTACAGATTCCTATTAATCCCCTTTGTTAGTCCCCTGGCTTTCCATGTTGCGCCACCAGCAGGTCAAAGTTTTCACTTTTGCAGTGAAATATCTCATATGCACTGGTTGCAATGTTTTGCATGACATGACATGTATGGCTCCTAGATGATGTATCCTAATAACTTTGGTGATTGCCTTGCTTTTCTTCATGCACCACCAGTAGGTTGTTATTTTTGGTTTAGAGAAATTTTAAGGTGACTCAAGTTAATCTAAATGTTCACAAGCTGCATCATGCCCACATGATGAGAAAAATATGTTTAAACAGAGTAAATACAAGCCTTTAGGTAAAAACTACAGAGGCAGCAGTCAACTAATGCAGACCTTTGAGCTGAAGGTCACTGGTTCAAATCCATACATCATCAGGGAAAAGCTGCGTAATGATTACTTTAAAATTGCCCTTAAGCAAGGCATGTAACCTTCAGCTGCTCCGGAGAAGCTGCACAGTGATCAGTATAAGACTGTAGTTGTATGAGAAAGTTCTCAGGTACAGTTGCATTATGAATCTGAGGTATGGAGTAACTGGAGGGGAGGATGTTTGGACAGAAATCCTTGCCAGTATAAATTCAAATGAGGAAAAACTGGTCTGCTTGCAGCCCCCACATCAGCAATACTGCACCTAAGCTAACAGGCTGTTTAAAGATGTGAGATGGCTGATGTCAGCACAGTGAGACTGTAAATGGTCGGCCAGATACTCTCTCGCTAGTTCAATATAAATGCTCTTAACGTTAGCTGATTCCTTTCCCAGTAGTCCTTTTAAACAGCTACCTGCAGTACTGGAAGGGACTGATGGATAACCGTTTGTGCACTTCAGACAGAAAGTCACTTGTTTTCACATTCAATGCTAGAGCTCAATAGTCTAAAGCAGTGGTTTTCAAAGTCTGACAACCTCCACTGCTCCACCCCTTCATCCCTGTGTTCTAACCTCTACTGTACAGTAATAATCCATAACATTTGCAAATAAATACATTTCTGTGTTAATACTATCTCATTGGTCTACACAGGCAAACACTTTTACATTTGCTGCTCTGAACGGTCAGTGTCTGGTATGTCTTTCCAGGAAATAGTTTTCTATCGTCTGAGATGCAAGACGTTGTGTTTTACATTTCTAGATGCAGAAACAGTGATTTGTTTGTGATGACTACAAGGATAGCTGAGTAATTAGCATCAGCAGTGATAGCCACTAACAAAGAAAAATGCAGCAGGAGCTACACTGTAAACTTAACATAGAAAAAAAGCAAAGCTGCAAGCAACAATACTGCAGCTTCCGTCTGTCAAGGAAAAAAATGTGATTTACAAGTTTTAGCATTTGCTCATAATGTATAAATGTTTAAGTAACATCTGGAACAGTTTATAAAAGATTAATAGAATAAAATTATCTATTACAAGGACTGGAGAGACACATTTGGAAATTTGACACATCCACTCATTACTGTTATATTCATAGAGTATACTGATATTAAATATTTCAATTTCACTTTTTCTGCCATTTTAAGTATATTAAACTAATGATGAGAGCAATACAAAATTAAACATTTAATTTTGCCACAAGGACAACATATTATCTGTTGCAATCTTAATTTAATATACATTAAATAAATATTGTCTGAAACATGAATAAAATATTAAAAGTAGGATTTGCAGTCATGTTGTTTTTGCATGTTACAAGTGAAGATTTCATCTATTTCCACATGAATAAATCCTAATGAAATTGGAACAAGCCATGAAAGAGCTGAACATTTCAATCAGTTTTATAGGTTTTGATTAACACTGAGTGATAGACTTAATAAATGCCTCTAGGTTCTCCTGTATGCCAAAGTCAGGTCTATAATACAGTAAAAGTTAAAGCTGCGGATAATATGGCGGATTTTTGGTATTCTGATCCTTGGTCTCGTCTGTTATCCCTGTGTACTGTACATTTTCTATTCTGAGCAGTGAGAGTCATTGCAGTGACCAAAGTCACACCTAAAGTGCGTGTGACCTCCTTACACTCCTGATCAGAGCACACACACACACACACACACACACACACACACACACACACACACACACACACACACACACACACACACACACACACACACACACACACACACAAACACACACACACACACGCACACACACGCACAATTATTCAATCACCACCTTACTCTAACAGCTAAGCCTTAAGCTGTCCATATACCCCATCAAAACAGCTTTTCAGATGCCTCCTCTTCCTTTTAAATGTCCTATGTCCGACAATTTCAGTGACTTCACAAAATGACAATCTGGCATTCACACCCACTTTATGCTTTATTTCGCCAGCTGTGTGGAGGTGACAAAGGGTTTGAAATTCTCTCTCTCATGCTCTATTTTCCCAATTTTCATGTGAACAACAACAACACTATGAAAATGTGCACTGTTATCTCCATCCATATACACAATACATATATAGTACATATCCATAATAGTGCGTCTCCCTCCTGTCTGTGATGTTTGGCTGTTCACTCTGCCTTTGACAGTGGCCGTTCTGAACAGCTACCAATTCTTTTCCGGTATATACAGTAACCCAGCCCTTGGGTGCAAAAATGATCCTCCGAAGAACTTATTACCTGCTGATCAGTACTTACATTACTTAAGACCTGCAGGAGGAACCAGCACGTGGTGGCAACCCCAGGTGGCAGCAGGAGATAGCCAGTTCATTTTTTTCAGCTTTGAAGGTCTTCATTACCGCTTTATCTTACATAATGTCAGCAAATGCACACTACTCTGACCCAGAATACAGCATCTTAGTGGCCAGTGGAGAGGAGAGGAGATGCATGGTAGGGAAGGAATATTTTAGCTGTAGTGTCCAGGCTTTTTCTTAACAGGATGCTCACCACTGCTATTTGGAGAAAATGCTTCAAATTGATGTTCTACTTTCGGCAAATAGGTCTAACCTAGATGGTCTAAATTGGGGTGCGCAGGTTGTTCTTTCTGTGTTTCAGCCTCATGACTTGTAAAGTATCTTTGGTAACTTTTAGGTTCGGTGGTGCTAGTCATTAAATGTATTCCATCATGGGCATTACTCAAACCTACTTATTAATTTTAGTACAGTAAATGCTTCTCATTACAACCATATGAAATCGAATTGCATATGAATATTGCAACATAATACAATTAACTATAATGAAACTCAGATACAAAAGTGACCACAAGCATTTACAAGTTACATTATGGGGGCTTTCTTTGAGAGTAATTTGTTATTAGTATCTTGCACAACACATTTTCCTTTGGGTTTTTCTGACCAACTAGTAGCCCTGTACCTTTGAAGAAAGGGAAACTTTAGCTGAAAATGTATCTGAGGTGCTCATAACAACATGACAACTGCCATGCACAGGTTCAACTTCATTTCCTGACAAGCAGCAAGATCGAATGTAAGCAATATGGTTCACTGTGAGTTTGTTTTATCTCGGCTACAGGCTGCCCTGCCTCTGCCAGGCGCCTGTAATTGAATTGAGTGTCAGAGGGGATGGGATGTGCCTTCACAGTAGATGTCTATAGACAGATGGACTGAGGATCTGCATTGACACCCTGATGGTGACAGGCCATGATACCTCACACTATGTTGGCCTGACAACAAAGGAGCTTTCCACCGTCCAATAACATGACGACCTGCCCCACAAGCTGTTTCTGAGCTGCTCAGACAGCAACAGGCTTCAGGCATGACACACAGGTCCACACATTTAATATAGAGATCACCTGGAACAACAACAAGTGGACAAAGAATAAGAGAAACATGACAAAACTTCAGTCTCTCTGGATAACTCTACTAAAGCTTTGGTCATTTTGGGATTGTCTTTCACCTTGTGAGTCTGGCCATATTAACATGCAAGGTGTGCCAAGGTCTTGGATCTGCAACCTTAAAGGTATGGCAGTTAGTCGATGCAAAATACTGAATAATTTATGGGAGGACAAATAAATTCCAGGCAACAACACAACACCGGACTCTGGGGCCGATTGGTTATTAATGTGAAGTTGGTTGGGAAACTTTGGGCTGTTAAAAAGGGCAATGGCTGAATATCTTACTCCAGGAATTAGTATTGGGCTTGCCAGTGCATACAGAGGCCAAATCAATGTGTAGCAGGCAATGAATTTAAGCAGCAATGGGTAGTAAAACGCAAATTACTTGAATGTCAAGACGCTATTTGATATTTATTTTATGTTATTTGGCTAACATCTATCATGGGTAAGGGTTGCCATTACATTGACAGACATTAAATCTGACATTTCTTCAAAAGTCCAGACCCTGTGTACTTTGCACATCAGTTCTCAACATTTACCCTATTTTTTATGCATTTGTATGGTGATGATCCGCAGGCTGTTCAGCTCATCACTGCTGAGATACATTTGAGGAGATAGCTTAAACTCTCATGAATATTAAAGATTTATTTTAAGATTATTTTAGTATGTTTGAAGTTGAAAGAAGGAGACTTACTAGACCTCTGATTATCTGACAAGTAGGCTGACAGACTGTCTTACAAATGTATAATGGAACTTTGAAATGGACTGTGAAATGAGTAAAGACTTAGTTATATAGTTATACGCTATTCACATGTAACATAATGTGATTTTATTATAGTTTGACAAGATAATCAATCATTTTCTGTTAGATATCATTTACTCTAAATGATCACTGGTAAGACCCTTTATTTGAAACAGACTTATATTATAGACACTTTACGTTAATTCCACTTTTAATAAAAGTGTTTCAAAGGGCAAAATGGGTGCGTTCCAATATCAAGACTACCATACTACCAGAAAAAGATGGATGGATGTCATACTATACCTGGTTGCATTTTGCAGTAAGCCAGCATGCTTTTCTGGCTATTCTGACCCACAATCTACTGCACAGTGGAAGATACGTCACATCGACTGAGTCGCCGAGAGAGCACAGACCAATCACAGTGAATTGACAGTGCAGTAACAGAAGCCAGTGCAACAAGTGAGGCCACAATGACAAATGAATTATTATGTCCCAGTTGTATGCATATTGCATACAACAGTATGTACTTTGTAAGGGCAACTGCAGTAAGAACTGAAAGTATAAAGTTGAAGTATGTGATTCAGCTTTTAATGTTACATATTCACAGGAAATATGACATTCAATTGATTGTATGTCAAGTGTGCAAAAGAAACCCCCAAAAAAAGCAAATGGAAATGATTAAATAATGAAAAACTGTTTTTTGTTAAAAAACAGAAAAAAAAGAAACTCAGTGCAGCAGATTGGTAATCACAACATGGTAGTCAGATGAAATTAGTGCTGTGGAAATTAATTCAGTTAATTACTCAATTTACCACATGAACTGTTATTGTACAGGTAATTATCAGAATATCTGCAGCCACTCAGAACGTGCTTAATTCATATTATATCATGAGTATTATGCTGTGATGCTAGTAGGGCCTGAAGAATGAGTGCATGAAATTATTCCCGACTTTCACGAGAGGTTTCTCCTTCAAGCAACAGACCAAAGCCATATTAGATGAACCAACTGCCAAAGCTTGATGTTGATCAGAAAGTACCGCTGGTCATCTGATATGATAATAAAATCAAACTCGCACACAGACACAGCTAATGCATGCAGCAGCAACTCGTGTCTGTCTTCAAAAACAATTAACAGATGCCTTTGAGGGACTTTTACTTGAGGCACCTCCTGCCATCTGCTACATCATGGCTTTGACATTAATGCCTACTGTGAGACAACTGAACCACCATATACAGAACATTCCTCCCATAGCTATAGTACACTTATACTGAAGTTAACAATGAAAATTAATTTAGTTTGCAAAAGTAACCTTTAAAAGATTCCAAAATCATAAATGATATACATTTAGAAATACTCCTGCTTTGCTTTAGTCAGCATCAACATAATCCAATCCTTCATGCGTTTAACCATTGTGAGATGAATTTAAAGTACTTTGGTATTTCTGCATCAAATGATGGCACATCTGGTATTTAATATCTTATCTCTACAGTATAAAGTTGCATATTAACACTGCAAATTTCATCCTGTAAGAATCTGTATTACGCAGACATACAGAAAGAATCTCAATTCAAATAACTGTTGGAGCAGAAAATGTTCCCTCTGTGATAAGCTCTTTGGAATAGTGGAGCGACAGATATCCGCAGCTTGGGCTTTCCCTGCAGGCTCAGGCACACACACACACACACACACACACACACACACACACACACACACACACACACACACACACACACACACACACACACACACACACACACACACACACACACACACGCACATCACTACCATCACTACTCTGACAACTTCAACACAGGACACCAGTTATCCAACACTGAAGACACTGGTACTCCACAGTTACCGCATGCTACAATGAATGCAAGGGTAAAAATGGAAAATAGGTCACACCATGAAATTAGCGCTTTCAAACAAGAAAGTCTGAAAAAATAGGTTTTGTGTTCTGGTTCCTGAAGTGTCAGACTTTCTTGTCATTATCTGGTTTTGTCTGAAGGGACTCAGATTCTCAGTCAATCTTAACAGATGAATAATATATTTAGTGTGTTTTTAAGGCATACGTTAAGATCTATGTGTGGGATCACATTTAGCATAGAAGCACCATGACAAACAAAAACATCTAGTTTTATCTTCACGACATTTAGTTTTGAATGTCAGAGTGTCACGGATACAAAAAGAGCTTGATCTTGTCTATTACAGCTCACTGTAGGCTGAGAAATTCTGTTTTGATAGAAGAATAGTTTAGAGACATTAATAAAAAAGATGACACACATAGAATAAATGAAATTAATTGAGACACTGACATTTTCAACCACTGAGAAGACTATTGTGTAAAAAACAACAGACGCCATTATCAGAGCAGCCTTGCAACATACTGCAATATTTCCACTTGTACATTATCAATACATTGGCATCAAGTATCAATACACTTTTTTTTTATAAACATAAGATAGCTCAGAATAGATTCAATTACTTTGGTTTACCACTTGAAGCTCCTTTGAAGCCATGGTATTTGAACAGCAAAATCAGTATTTGAATATTCATATATATATACACACATGTTTGTGTTCAAAATTATAAGCAGCAATTCCTTGGTGAGAACAGGAAAGCAGCAGCATTGTCACCCCTTAGTTGTAGCACAGCTTTTAATAAATTCTAATAATTGCTGCAGAAGCTTTGAAGCCCAAAAAAAGGTATTTTGGACAGCTGCAGCCACTACCCTGCGCTGAACAGACTAGTGATGTTTGGATGGCAATTTTAGGTGGAAACAAAGGAAAAAAGCAAGAAAAATTACTAGCCATGAGCCATCACTGTCAGATTCTCGAAACACAGAGAGTCCACCGGAGCTTTAACTGTCACTAGAAGCACATGCATGGCCCTTTGTAAAAGGTTCTGTGTGGTACCTGGGTTGTAGCTGAGCTGGCGGCTGTACTATGAGAGGCTCTCTGGTGTGAATGTGTGTGGGGGCGTGTCAGTATGTAGCTGTTGCTGTTGATCATGTTAATATGACCATTGTCACATATCAACCCTGAATACTCTGTAAACTGTTTTATATGATTTGTAGATTTTAAGTAGCACAATTAACAACAAGAGGACACTCTTGAAAAAAATCTACCACTGCAATGTCTAATGACCATAAATATGACACATTTTTGTTACAATGAGAATCTATTATCTTATAACCTAAAATGTAACACTGTGGACTCATACCATACCTGCAATGAAAATTAAGACATTTAAAACAATAATGTATTCAGTCAAAAGTCTTGAACAAGCTGAACTTTTACACTCCAAACTTTGGAAGCTTTCAATCTTTGTGAAAGGACAAGAAGAAATGCCAAGATCCACAGATGCCACACTAAGCCTGGAGCGCCAACAACCATGGCTGGGTGTTGAAATTAATGTGGAAATGCCTTAAGATGCAGCTCCCTGATGGCTGCTAGATGCTGGCTCTGAATGAAACTGTTTTGAAGTGCATGGGAAACTCTCAACTTCTCTCTAGAAATACAAAATCAACAATTTTCTTTGCAGAAGTTATGCTCTGAATAGCTAATGCCACTTCTTCTAATGTTTGTCTTCTCCAGTTCAGAGGATATTAAGATAGAAATACATTTTTTTATGGTTGGGGGTGGTTGCTTGACTGACAGGTGTCTCTGGCATTCAGTATTATGGTTGCTGACTCAACTCAGTGCGTCCCTGGCCTGACCTCTGCTTTTTAACATTTTCCCAACAACTGATAAAATAGCATTAAGCTGCAGTATAATTCTAGTTAAAGGTTTCACGCCATCCAGAAAAAGGTCTGAAATCATTCTAATAATTTATTCATCTGGCAACTTTATTTATTAATTCAACATGCTCAGTCTATAAAATGTCAGAAAATAGTAAAACATGTACATCACAGAGCACTATTTGACATCCTCAGAGTAGTTGCTATGTCCAGGACACAATTATCTAGACATAGCAAAAATAATATTAACTTATTAGATCTTTAAAACATCCCTCCTGGACCCTGGGGGCGGTGTCACAGAGAAACAGTCCAGTTTGCAAAAAGGGTGCCCAGATCTCAAAGTGCTCACTCTACTATCTGGTCAAGTAATTTTTTTCAGCAACAGTCATGGACTTGCGGAGCTGTATAGAGGATGAGACACATGGCTGCCGCACGTCCTCTATGGTAAACATCTAAAGACATCACAATTGCTAGATTGCTGCTTGCTTTACCAAAGAATGTCTGGAAACTTTTCTAAGAGCTCATTCAGGTATAGCAGAAGGCCCAGCAGTGCCTCAATGCAAATCACCTCTGCACATTGGCAGCTTTTTTGTTGTTATCTCCTGTGATACAGTATGTCAAGTTCATTTAGAGATCTCAGAGAAGCCTGGCCAGGAAACATTTACATTCCAGGATCCTGAAAGTGCCATATTGGCATAGACTGCTCACCGCCAAGCTTTGCCTTTGAGTATTAGCCTATGATTCATCACTTAAAACCAACCCCTGCCCCATTTCATGATCAAATGATGTATTTAAAAAGCCAGTGTACATCCATTCTCTTCCCTGGTAATTCTGCAAACCTTCAGACACATTTCAAGGGAATCCGTCATCACCACTACAGCAAAGAAAAAAATAACAACAGCTGCATAGCCCAGAGAGATTGCAATTGCTGGAATTTGGTGAGCACATACAAAAGACTATCTTCTGCTACATTAATGGGAGGCAGGAGGGAAAACATAAATCATGGCCACCCAGCCCACTTTTAAAATCTTCGGCTAAGTTTCACTTTGAACCCATAATACAAAAGGGTCAATTACAGAGAGATAATCCATAACTAATTCACTTGATTGATGGTCTAATTATGCCTGTTTATGTCATGCTAGATAATTCACTCTTTGATAAGCATAAGCACCCTCTTGAAACTCAGAGCAGTGGCAATAATGAGCATACAAACATGGATATTGCTTGGAGCTCTTCTTCAGCCCCTCAAGAAAGCCTCATTTGAGCTGGTTTATATCTTTTCTGTGTCTCACTATTGACTCCATACAGTTAAAGAGTACATGTGAAATCACCTTGAGGATTGTTTTTCGTGTCAGTAGTGGAACCACTTCAGTGAAAACAGCATGTCATATGGACTAACACCATCGGAAGAGAAAACATTTTGGATCAAGAAGGTCATAATTAGTTTTCATGATATTTGTTGTTGTTCATCAGTCAATATATGTGCCAGTGCCAATATGGCTGTGGTGAACTTATATCAGTAAAAATGCGGAGTGGGATGCATGGCATGGTTACCCTGCTATATCTCAGCTGGTTAAACCTCTCTCCATGGTTGCCTATTTTGTGTTTAAATAGAGCCGAGCAAACCTGATAGTTATTCCCACTGATATGTTTTCAGTTGCAGTCACTGTTCAGCTGTTAACCAGGGGCCCGTTTCACCAAATTTGCAACATGCAAGCTGCAATTTGCAATGTGAGATAATTTTCTCTCGCATCAATCTTGACACATTTCACTAATCAAAACAAATTCCATACCTGTGATCCATGCATGAGCATGCAGGAACCCTGTAATACTCAAATGTATCTTTAATTGCAAGTGTCAATCATTTGTGAAACATGAAGTTGCCATAATTTGATGATAATATGATCTGCGTAATCAACACTGTCAAATTGCCTTTGTAAAACCGACCCAGGTAAACAGTATTTCCTACGCTGCTATTTCTTGCACCACTACAGATCAAATCATAATTTTATGCTTGCTATGTGTTATGATTCAGTCTTCTTGGGGGTCTGTGGGTCTGGTTTTGGGTCAAGTAGTAGAGACCTACTGAAGCACACAAGTGAGGGGGACATGGTGTTTTGTGGTCATCAACCCAAATTAGCAAAGACGTCACCCGGAGAGGCAGACAAAAGAGCATAGGAAAGAAGGAGACTGAAACGGACACTCATCACACACCACCACTCTTCACAGTGTACACACCAAATAAAACTGAACAACCGATATTCGAGAGCGGGCTGGCCGATGGACGACAAAAGATACCGTTGGGTCGGATCCGCCGTACTCGAAAACGCAAACAAGACTGGGTGAGTCCCCAAACACACAACACCCCTCCAGTTAGGGCAGCAATGCACTCACCCAGGTAAAAGCAGGTCACAAATCTACAGCACATAGGGACCTGCAGGCTTTTGTTAGGTGCTGGGCTAGCATTGGGGGGGGGTTAGTAAGAGACATTGAGCCTAGGTTAGGGTAGCACCATAACATGTGCCTTTTGACAATATAAACATACATACAGTTCAATGACTCCTGTTATTATGGGATTATGCGATTGACTACATTGAGTTGAGTGATCACAGAAAGGGTCAGAGGAGACTGAAATTTGTCATTTAAAATTTACCGCAATACAGCACATGACCCTGTCTGAGCAGGCTTTTCTTCACAGTTGTAATCTTTGTTTAAACGGCCCACACTAAAATATGAGGCCAGAATTTTCAGATGCTGGCTTACAGTATGCATGATGCTGGATAGTAGGCAAAAATTGACAGAAAAACAGTTTTTAGATTTAGCTCGCAAAATGTTTGTGTGGTTTAAAGCTCTTTGATGACTCTGGCAGTAGCTATGAGGTGATGGGTACTAATTCCTATAATTATATTGGGGGAAAAAAACACCTTTCATCAAATCATGTAACTTGATTATCACTGACTTCAAGGTACTAGAATTACTTATTTAAGTTCCTCATGAAATATTATTACTACCATTATTAGTATTATTAGTTCAAACTGCTCACATCAAGGCCTAACATACATTTTTTGCAAGAGTTTGAGTGAGAACCCCAAGCAACAGGCACCCCACTATAATCTCTTGTGAATGCAGGCCAATTACGTAACTGCTGAACACATACCAAACAAGCATATAAGGCTGCAACTGTGCAGCTTCTGAGACGGAGCAAGTCAGAGTAAAAAGCATGTAAGTGCCCAAATTTTAGAAATAATCTAACCATTGTGGAAAGTTCAGCTGTTATGACTCACTACCACCATTTCTGGGATCAGTTTGCTACAGCATACAACAAACACAGTTTTTCTTTGCTCTCTGTTCAGTGTCTCTCACTTAACTGTAAGATATTTCCCCCAAGCAGCATGTGGGAGGTTAGTGTAAAGGTAAGAGAAGAGTCAGGATCATGAAGTCATTGAAAACTACCAAAAGTTTAGGTCATCAGCACTTCCAGAGGTTTTATTTTCAGAGTCAAACATTCAACAGTGTAAACAGATATGTTCAACTTCACATTTTTGGCAGTTCCCCTATTCTAATTTGGAAATCAATTCCCAAGTGAGTATTCTTTGCTCAAGTGACAACATCTCCCTGACACTGGCAGATGAATGAAACCAACCTGTACAAGTCACTAGAGAGTACATTACTTTAAATGCATTTTAAAATCATGGGGCGCTTCCAGGTATATCAGTTCAGCTTTAAAGTTTCTGATGGAGGATTAGATGGAAGGAAAAGTGTAACGTCAATCACTTGCCAAGAGATTATAAAAATAAATCCTTCCTGCCAGTGTCCTTAAGGGTATAGTAAAGGAAATACATGCTTGATTTGATTATAATGTAACATGAAGGAGAATTTGAGCACCCCACGATGAAGAGGTCTACTCCTCTTACATGCTTGTAGATGCTTTTCCGTTACAAGTGGGGGAAAAGAAGAGGATTTGTTAGCTTTAATGGAAGACTTTGAAAACCCTTTCCTCAGTTTTAATGTATTATACTGAGAAGGGCTACCTTTAATTGAGAAACATTTAATATTGATTGGTTCTATAAATAATTACAAATGTATATAAAATAAAAATAGAACTGGTTTCCTGAATAACAGAGGACAAAAGATTGCTGGAAGCTTCTATATGGTTCTACAGTATGTACACACAATGAAACCAGGAAACTCTGCAGCTCTACAGGCAGGTACAGGCAGGGGAAAGGATATTATAACAAAGAAAAAAAAATCACATCATCAAAATTAGCTTATGGAATAAAAGTAATGCCACAAAT
The DNA here is from genome assembly GCF_963691925.1 of Scomber scombrus. Classification (NCBI taxonomy): domain Eukaryota; kingdom Metazoa; phylum Chordata; class Actinopteri; order Scombriformes; family Scombridae; genus Scomber; species Scomber scombrus. Next base: position 21,034,488 of record NC_084974.1, read on the forward strand.
TGATTCATTAGCAGTTTAAATGTTGTCTGAACTTACAAGCTATCTCACGCCCAAACTTATGGCACTTTTCCACTATACAGTTCTAGCACTTACTCGACTCGGCTCGACTCGACTCGGTTTGGTACCAGGAACAACCTTTTCCATTACAAAAAAGTACCTACTCAACATGGGTGGGGTCGTCAGCACAGCTCCGCGAAACTGCCATGACTTTGTTTTATATGCGACACAAAACACATAAACAATGGAGGACATAGAGGCGATGGTGTACTTGCTGCTGTATGTGGCTTTCTGTCACACACAAAGCAATGGCTCATGACTCTTCCAGCAACAACTCTTCTGACCAATCAGTGGCCGGCAGTCTGTTGATGTCACATTTAGTATCGGCTCGGCTCGCTTGGAACCTCGGCAGAGCAGGTACTAAAAAAATACCAGGTACCAGGTACTATCCCTAATGGAAACGCAAAAAAACCCAAGTAGAGTCGAGTCGAGTCGTGTCGAGTCAAGCTAGAACTGTATAGTGGAAAAGCGCCATTAGTTACAGTATTTCATCTGGTGAAAGAGTAAATATGCATTCTCTCTTACACAACATTACATTGTAGAGTATTCAAAAACATGAAGTAACACCGACTAAGCTCTTAAGGCGTTACTTTTGAGTGCAAATCCCCTGTTTAAACATTCAAACAATATGTCAGGAACAATCATACCCATTAGGCATCTGTTGCTGCATTTAAAGTCCCTGATTAATTAGTGGTTCTGTATTACTTCATTCAAAAGTGATGATCACACACAATGTATAGCAAATAGTGAAAATAGCATAATAATACACCCAGAAAAATGTAATTTTTTGAAACAAAACGCAATCGGTAATTTAGCATAGTTTACATGAAATACATTGGATCTACATTGTATGTGTGACAGATATTTTCATGAGATGATTACATTTTCTAAGACAGTACCTTGAACACAATATGTAATTTTCTGCTACTATGGGGTCTGTCATTTAAAAACAAAAAACAAAAGATGGCGCTTGATGACAATGTGAGGTAGTGTGGGATCATGGATGTTGTCATTGCAGTTAGCCTCTCCCAATTAGGATTCCTTCGGTGTTCATCGTTCATGAGGTTTTTACCAGGAGCCGAATTATCCACAGGGGTCTGCACCTCTCCAAAACAAACAGACCCAGTGATTAAAACCAGTAAAATACTGAGTAAAGCAGTTTCATGTTTAAAATCAGCATTTCTCTGACACTGTTTAGCGGACACAGGACATCCAGAGGGGCTGCGAGACGAGGCACTGCTATTATTTGCTCAGCGTGTTTGTCTGATAACTTAAGATCCAAATCTTTCATCTGATTCAAAGATATAGTCAGAAATGACAAAAATATAAAAAGTGTATCATAAGAATGTGGCTTAAAATGTAAATCTATGACAGCTTTTGTAAACAACCACAATGTTTACGCATGTGCAAAAGGGATATGATGCTTTTGAAAAGAATGAAATGAAATGGACCATTACCTTGAATAAAATTACATATTTCTCTAGGCTTAAAAATTGTTGGAAACACTTGGCATGATATAAGTATGCAACTCAACAAAATATATAACATTGGTCTAGTCATTTTTAGACAAGAAAGTTACATATTATACCTTTAAAGCTCTGCTTATTACCACATATAGAATTCATTGTTTTGATAGTAAATGAAAAGGTTGTTTCTCTCTAAATTCAGAGAGGCATTTTGTGATTAATATTAGCAGGTATCTTTAGCAGACCCACTGCTGCTACACTTAACTCAGTATGGCGTATAAATTAAGAGAACATACTGTATTTTCAAGTAATTAATTCACATGAATTATACTGACATTAGATACAGATTCCATCAATTAAAACAAGTAAGTGTATGGTTTCATGTCATTTATTGTGCTTTCAGATAGCAGTCTGTTGTTTCAGGTGTAAAGTACATTCAGTGCAAACAAGCTATCATATTAACTACTTTTCTCCATGACCGTCACTTACAATTATATTATACATGTAAAATTTGCAGGGAAAAAACAGTTTTGTTTTTTTTCTCACCTTCTCTACTCTGAGCGACCTTTGATAGTGTGCTGCATCTCTGAACTTTTTGATATAATTACCTACCTACATACGTAAATGTCATTTTAATGCAAATTAGCATTCTAACCAATTTTAACTTTATGTATTCAATAACTGAAATATTCAGTTTTGCACACAATTAACTTAAATCTCAATATAAATTGCACATACTGTATCAATTAAAACATTAATTGAGCCACTATAACATGAAGGTAGTAAATCATTTACTCAAAATGATAGTAGAGTGAATAATGAAGTAAACAATAGTGTGTTCGTTCCAGCAGAAATGTGCTTGTGGCTGACGCTCTGTTCGTCAGAGGGATGTGTTATAATGTCGAAATATTAAGCCAATTATTGGAAACGATTCTAAGAGCTGTGCTCTTTGACTTCATGACAGCATTTTCATGTCAACATTTCCCAAGTGCTGTTTCCATGGTTTCTGTTATTTCATACCAATAATGCATTAACTTATTTCCCACTTAAAACAAATACTTTGTGGGCTATTAATAATTTGCAAAGGCCAAAATGTCATGAAGCACACCTTCTGCTACTCCACACTATGGGTCAAAATTAGTTAGTTTTCATGCAGTAAATGTAATGTTCCCAACAAAATGTCAAATTATTACCAGGTGCTCTGTGGATGAGGTCAATAACATGCTGTTGTGATGTTGTGTGTAGGCACTCTCCACTCTGGGAAACAGTTCTTATTATGCACAGTCTTGTAAGAAGAACAAGAAATACCTGACAGAAATGCAGTTTGCACAATTTCTGGAAACAGTTTTCTCCTCATGAACCTCCTTTCTAACATTAACCTTTTACATACCCACTACAATGAAGTATCCCTACTAACATAACATGAAAACTATAAAAACGTACCTAATGATACGATGAGAAAGCTCTGGATTCTGCGTAGAATGTATTATGTATATAAATGGAAACAAAAAATGTCTCATCTAGCGTAAATTACTCTTCAAGGTTAATTTTTTAAAACATTTGTCACCAATTTCGTTTTCTCAAGTGTTACCAATGGAAACAGCCCAACAATATATAAGAATGCGATATAATGCAAAGCAAGAAATGAATTTCTTACTGACTGCTGAAACTGTGCATTAAATGTTGTGAATAAGTAGTGTGTAAGTATTGTAATCGGACACAAGTTATACACATACTATCTGGATGTGTAGTGGAATGTTAATACAGTATAGATGTAGATTAAATGATAAACGTCTGTCATGTGAAGCGTATGCAGCTGATCAAACTTTACACAATGTTTTCTGTTAAACCCGTCTTGTAAGAAATGACAGTGGGTTATAGTTTCAGTGTTACTTCTGAATCTGAAAATCCCCAGTGGAGCCTGTCAATCTGCGATACATTTGACAAAGGCTTTGTAGAGCTAAGAATATCTTGAAAACCCCATATTTCCTATTACTGCTCCTGTGTTGCCACTGGCAAAAGTGTAGGTAATTTAGGATCAGCCCAGTGCAGTGTTGGAGAGGAATATCTTAAAATATCTTGATTGTGTTTCACTGAGTGTTTTCAAACCAAGAAAAGTAGAGCACCAAGACGGGTTTAAAGTCAGGCACAATTACAAGTATCATCAGTTATCGTCCCTGCACTGTGAACATTATTACTTTTTTCTTTTGATGAAGCCCAGCGCTGAAACATATTGTTTTCCATTTTCTTGTTGCTGTTTAGATACATTAAAGTCATATACTGACACAGACCTGAACCTGTTAGTGTGTCCCTTTTGTCCTAATGTGATTATTGTCATAATGGTGAATTTGTGTGTCACAACTCATGGCATATTCATTTCCATAACATTAAAAAAAATATTGCAATATTATGTTATTTTCTGGTGACAAAATATGACACAATTTAAATGTTCATCCATTTGCCCTTTTTACCTCTACCTCCTTTAGTTGTATTGTGTGTATAAATAAACTGTATAGTTACAGTAACTTTCTGAAAGTAGATAGAGTCTCTATCTGTCGTATATCTATATTACAGACAGACAGATAGATAGATAGTATTATTACCATTTCTTCCACCTGTAAAGTAGGGAGGGGATAGGTTTTTCGTTGAATAAGAATGTGGAGCATTAGTGACGGCGGTGATAAGGAAACAAAGTTAACCACATAAGCCATCTCTGCAGTCAGCACCCTGATACTCTGCATACAGACACCCCTTTTACACCTGATATCATCATCACCAATATATCTGGATATCTTATCTTTACAGGGAACACAGAATAGGCTGTAATTGGGCCCACTTAAGAAATAAATCAACCCAATGAGTTAAAACATCACATAACCCCACCTCTCCCTGCCAAGGGACAGATGACCCCTTTCTCGGGCAAGGAAAAATAATAGAGACCAGACTATAGCAGCATCGCTTCGCCAGACTCTGGGAGAACTCATGTTTGTTGACTCAGCCAGCTCCACCTACCTTATTTGCAAACTGAAATCCATTCACAACGAAGGAAAATTTGAGATAATGAGAACAGTATAATAGCAGGTGTAAATGTGAAGACCTGCGATCAGATGTCATTATCCAAATAACAAATACAGATACAGATTGCATGTTAATACCAGACATAAATGAGGTCACAGACAGTTTAGCTGTACCACTGTTGCATCCTGTTTGCATTATGTTCAGTTGAGCACCAGGTTGCATCAATAATGTAAGCTTGACTACATTTGCTGTGATGTTATCCAGGTTGCTGGCACATGACACAGACTACTACTACTACACACACACACACACACACACACACACACACACACACACACACACACACACACACACACACACACACACACACACACACACACACACACACACACACACACACACACATATACACTGTGTCTTCTTTCTGTCTGTCTCAAGTGCATTCACCCAGCCAAGCAATTAATTATGTGGATATTTGTCAAAATATTTGTGTGAATTTGTTTTTTCTTGCCTTTGTTCAGGGAGACATGGCATTATTTAAAGAAAAAAGGGCTGAACTGAGGGGGGTGATGAAAAGATCCAGACAACATCATAGACACAAAATGGAGCAACAATGTATTACTGGTGATGCAAAGAAAGCATGGAGCTGTCTCAATACAATAACGGGCAGAGATGCTAGGAAACAAGTGTGCCTACCTGCAGGTACCGTGGCCTTTGCCAATGAGCTAAACCAGTTCTACTGTAGGTTTGACAAAGACACTCATGGGGACATACAATGTATGTTGCCCACTTTGGGATCCTAACCCTAACCCTAACCCTAACCCTATAACACTTACTGAAGAGGAGATAACAAGCAGTCTTGCTAAGATAAGACCACACAAAGCTCCAAGTCCAGATGGTCTCATAGGAAGAGCACTTATCAACTAAAAGGTGGTTGACAAGATTATACCAGGGTCTCATTGATGAACATGTTGTGCCACTCTCATAGAAGAGATCCACAATCATTCCAGTGCCTAAAAAGAGTCAACCATCCTTTCCTAATGACTTCAGAACCAATTCTCTTCAAAGTATCTTGTGCAAATGCAAGTAAAGGGTTTTACTGGAGCACCTAACATTTCTCCATGGTCAACTGGACATCCTCCAATTTGCTAATTTGCTAGACAACCTCCAATAGCACGGTACAGGTACTGATGATACTATGCTCAGCAATAGCAATAGTGCAGTAGTCTTCATATACATGAGACATGCAGTATACTGCACATGATTACAAAAACATGTGCAGATTACCAAACACATCCGGTATTCTGAGGCTTAAGTCAAAATTCTGTGTATCTATTTCAGTCCAGCTTTTAATATGATCAGGACTGACATTTTATTGAAACTTTTTCAACTTGATACCAATGGACACCTTGCACTGTGGATCAAAGGCTTTTTTATCTGACTGCCCCCAAAGAATGTCTGTACAAGGCTCCCTGATGAAATCATTGTGAATACAGGGGTGCATTTGGTTGCATTTTGTCTCCTCCACTTATTTCTATATAAATGAAATGCAGATGTATGACAGCAACTTTTGTAACTTTTTAAGTATGCAGATGACATGGCAACGGTGAGTTTAATGTTCAAGGGGTCATAATGAACTGATACTGATAGTTCCCACATTAATCATATCAACAATCTATTAACATGGTGTCAAGAGAGTGCTTTACTCTTAAATGCTAACCAGGCCAAGGAACTTGTCAACAATAGGCGTGCACAACCAATGTGTCTGCCTATTTCAATTGAGGGCCAACCTTTAGTAATGAAAGGTACTTTTAAATATTTAGGAATAATTTAGACACCAACTTGAATTTTATTGAACATTCAGACTATATTTTATGAAAGCAATGCAAAAATTGATTCTTCTAAGGAAATAAATGTCTTTGACGTGCACAAAGAAGTCCTTGAGGATGGTTTATACCAGTCTAGTGGAAAGTATAGTTTCCTACAACATCAAAAGCTGGTACAGAAATGTTGGATCTAGGAGCAAAAACAAGGTCACAAACCAGCCAGCAAGATTATACAGAACCCCCAGAGACAGCTGGAGCTGGGCACCGCACAAACCAGGAGGAAAGCAACATGAGTAGCTCAGGACCCTTCACATCCTTTGTCTATTGAATTTGAAAAGTTCCCTTCAGGTAGATGATATAAGTTATACCCACAGCAACAGGAAACATCTTTAAAACATATTTTATTCCATCCTCTGTCTTCTTACTAAAACAATTACCCCTTATAAGATATTAGTGACTACTGCTGTTTTATGAAGTCTATTTAAGATATGAATTCATTGTTATATTAGAACTTTCATCTCAACCATCATGTATTCTAACCCATGGCAGTGTATATAAATCTAAAATTTTTACACGAGTGGACAATAAAGATGTATATTCTGTTCAATTCCTTTCTTGTATTACCAATGTAATAATTTAAGAAGAAAAAAATAACATTAGACATTTAACTTAATATTGTTTATAGTTCTAAATTTGCATATTACTATGTATTTTAAATATTGCTACACTATCATTATTTTTTAATTATATTTGGTTTGACCATTCTGAGGTTGTCATGTTTTCTTCCATGAAAATCACACACTGAAATTGTGATGTGGGTAATCCCTACTAAGTGCTTACCTCATATGATTGGTAATTTTGCAATACAGCGCTTACCTTCAGATTGTAGATTGGCAATTCCTGGATGAGTCATATTATTTCTTGGAGCTCAGCATCAAATAATTGATTGGTATGAACTACCACAGAAAGCAATTGTGTGCAGAGCGCCTACTTCTACATCAAGCTACCTCGCAGTGATTGTCCAGTCAGGGCTGCAACTATGTATACCAGGAAACTCCACACAATATGTTGACCCTTCAAAAGGAAGAGTATCTAAATTTTTAATCATCTCCAAGCCCTGAAACTCCTGAACAGTTTTAAGTCGATCAATTTGTTATTTCAAAGGAGCCACATCATTTTTCAAAAACATCCTAAGTAGTGCTTCCGAGGGTCAATAATATATGAGCCATGTGGTGCGGTGTTGTCTGCAACCATCAATAAGGTATTACTACAGTAGGTAAAAGCTCCTTTGCTACCATATTTGGGGTTTCAGAACTGTGCTTTGTTGAATGCATGTAATGTGTTTAAACTCAGATCAGTGGCAATTTTGGTAAAAACGTGCCCTGTTGGAAAATAGAAATTCTGCATTATCTGTTCCACAATGACCCTGAATTTGCCCTGAACAAGGCGTTTTAACATTCTGACGAGCAATTTTCCACCATGACAAATGCAGTCAGTATTTTCTGAACATATCGTTTTCTTCAGGTTGAGACTGCTATTGAAAAATTGCATTACACTTTTAGAGACCTCTGCCATTTGGCCAGTGTAGCTGAACTTCAGCCTCCACAAAATACAGTCTTCATGAACCCTCTGAAAATGCCAACAGAGTCTTTTTTTCACAGCACAAAAGCCTCCTACAAGTACACGTCCATTTGAAAAGTGACTGTCGGCAGCTTTCCACCACCCATCCATATGGTCCCTGTATTTATGGGGTGATGAGGCCTGCTCCTGGGGTTCAGAGTGGTCATTATCTGGGGGATGCTACAGCTCCAGTAGTTAAGGTCACCTGGTGCACACTGGATGTCCTCACACTCCACTAGTACTGGAGGATACTAAATGTGTAATCATCTCTGAGCCCACAAAAGGCCTGGACTGTCCAGACTTGTCATTATAAGAGCTTATTGTAGGGTCCATCCTGGCTTTATATCCTGCCATTTCAGCAGCCCAATCCAAAAAAAGTACATCCTTCCTGTGGTATTTTCTAACAGATAGCTGACATAACTGACCATGGGGAAGGCAGAACTCGTATTGGGCTCAAAGTTCATACCAAGAGCAAAACTATAGTGTCTGGTCTTCTCATTGGTCCAACTATTTCCTATTCCTGAAACCAATATTTTGATCATTTAGTATCAGATGGATGTAGCCACTTGTTTTTTCACTTCACAGATTAGATTTATGAACAGTAACATTGTAGCATCTAACATCACTTGTGTTAGCAATCTGGCTTTCAACATTGTGTTTTTTCAGACCTTCTAGGGTGCAATTGTGACACGATTAACAATATTAAAGGGAATCATAATTTTTACATAATTTTCATTGAAAAACATACTAATACAATGTTGTGATTTTTGCATTTTCTTGAGTCTGCAGTCTCTGCAACACAATATTTAATTTAAAATGATATTTTGACACACATTTCACCTTTAAATATTATTGTGTCTCCCGCGATTTTAAAATTGCAGTAAGCTATATTGCAAAATGAATTGTTCAGCCCGACACAGGAGGTGAATTATTATTCCAAAATACTGGCAGGTTCTGCAGTAATGTTTCTGATTCCCCTTTTGTCTTTTAAGAAATCTACATGAATAAAAACTAAATTAGTGAAACATTTAGTAAATCTCCATGCTTGCCAAACCCTCCTGCAGGTTATTTTTACACTGTGCATATGGATGTTGTTTCTGCCAAGCCTAGGACTGAGAGATTGTAGTGCACCATTTATTTGGCAATTATAACAGCCTCGCCAGCCTAGAGCATGGTTCAGATGTTTCATGTCCCCACAGGGATGGATTTATTTGGCATCAGAGGGTGTGTCGGCCATGAGCATGTTCAGGAAGATCTTGAGATCTTTCTGAGCTTCTCAATCAATAACAAAGTATGCATCTTTAACTCCAAGGAGAAGCAGGTGATATTGTATGGATAAGAGACATGGAAAACGATAAAACACACAACAAACAGGCTGCAAACATTAATTAACACTTGACTAAGGAGAACACAAAACATCTGGTTTAGATACAAAGTAAGCAAGTGACCCTCAGGAAAAGAACAAGCCAGGGTCCCAATGACTCACAAATTCAAAGGAGAAAATGGACTTAGATTGGACACATCCTTACAAAACCTGCTACAACAATCCCTGAAATGGAACCCCAGACAAATGAAGTACATTTTTCAATGACATACGCTCCCTAGAGGACCAAAAGGCTTAAGTATAGTATGGATGTTTTATTTTCTGTTCCAACACCACATTTTTATTTAAGTTAGGGGTTTTCATCCACACATTTTACTCAGACTACCTGTGTCTTAAAGTGATAGCTAAAAAAAAATTCAAGTGGGTTTGTATGATGCACCTCTCTGTAGTCAGTGTATTACCTGCAGTAGATTTGGGTCCGCACCCAAGCAGTTTGGAGAAGCAGACCAGAAGACCAGCACGGAAGCTAAGCAATATACTCCTGCTGACCGAGCCAACAGCAAAACGTATTTTAGCCACCTAAAAAGGCCCACGGTAAAAAAAAAATCAATATCAGTTGAAGTGTACACTATATTTAAAATATTTTCACCGCTCCATCTACCAGCCACCTTAGCCAGTGAATCAAAAAGTTAATTTTGGACACTATAAATAGACTACAACTGGATTTTAACCTTCAACTCTGCTCAGTCTTTTATACTGCAACCTCTCCTATTTTCTGTGGGCAACATCTACTATGTGAGTCCTTTTTTGCCTCTAAACATTGTCAACTATTATGTGCACAAGGTCCTTAGATGTTTAGTAGTTATTTATGTATGAAAAAAGGTCTTCCTCCCCTTGGAGGCCGGGGAGGTAGGTTACCTGAAATTTCGCAATTGGCAAAAGACAACTGGCATGAGTCACCCTTACCTCCTTTAGAGCCAACAACGTGAAGCATCATTATTTATACTCTTTTTATACCATGTCAGTCTCCCTTAAATGATATGCAAATGCATCAAAAAGTGTGTCCTTATAGCTAATAAAAAGTAATTCACGAAAACCACCTTCTGGAAAATATGTACAAGATATCATTCTGTGTGATTACTGCACCTTCAGTACCTGAGTGGTTATGTTACTTGCACGTGTGAAGGTGAGAGGTACAGTTTAAGCCTGCCAAAATGAACCAAACTGAAACAATAATGCTTCAGGGTTAGAATGAACTGCTCTAAACATGCTCCGTGTGAACACACCCTCACAATGTCATGCTCACGGAGCATTCAGCAGGTTGTACACTTTCTATTAGACAACTCCCAATGTAATGTAGTCTCTTAGTCCTTACTAACTGTACTGCTCCTATGAACACAGGAAATGTACTGCAACTTTGAATTTATGTTTAATTTCCTTAAAAATCTCAGGCTTTCTTTCCTCAAATAAATCTCCTATATAAAGAAAAAAAAACATCAGTGCGCTATGTTGAAATGGTTTAACCTGTATTTTATAACTGCATTAACCCCTTTTACATCTCTCAGTCATAACAGGTGAGGGAAATGTCAGATCTGTCTATGGCACGTATCTTTGCTTTTTACAGTTTGTGTGCCTTCCTGTTTCACACCGTCTCTTCCTTTCCCCTTCTTGCTCTCAGCTTAGCGGCTTTAAGGCTTTTTTTCCCTCCTAGCAAAGCATGCACTCTGGCTCTGAGCACTGGCATCTCTTGCATCGGTATGCAGCTCGCGTTCAGACTGCTGATCCCTCTTTATGAGGACATGAGTTTCAATGCTTTTATCCCCCACCTTCACTTGCAAATATGCCTGCATTCAGTATCTACACTCCAGCTTTAGAGACCCGTGGGAAGCCTTTAAAGAGGAAGTCAATAAAAGGGTATAAACATGCATGAGCTTAAGTTTGTGCTTTTTGTGTCTTTATTCCAAAGTTGGGTTTTTGGGATGGCATCTCACTTGAACAGGGTTGGAAACTTTATCATTTTCCACTTGTTACTTTCAAGCAGAAGCTGATTTTCTTATATTTATTCATAAAATATTTTTTCTTCACTAGTTAAGATTTAAAAATAAATAAATAAATACAATAAAACAGTTGTTTACTTTTAAATTAAATATGTATGAGCGATGAGTGATGACATAATCTGCTAGTGATGATTTAACATTTGTAAACATTGCATCTAGTTAATGGTATGCGCACTGTAAGTGGGAATATGCAGTTCATTATATAACTGATCTGCACAATACTGTATGTATACATGTATTACAATGGACATTATGTACTGGGAAGACTCCTCTGCAACCTTTAAAATCAGTTATATTATATGGCTATACAGCTTGAAATTGATGCAGGTTTAAAAACTATGAGAATGTAATATATGGATTTTTGGTTTTAACACTACTAATACATTACTGGATGGTGCTGCAGTGAACTTTTTAAAAAAACTGTCACGGACTGGGTCTATAGTGCAATTGTGAAGATGCAAAGACTCGTTGCTTATTCTACTGGCTTTAGACAGCATATGCAGTGGGAATAGGTCTACTGATAACTTCAAGCAAGTTTGCTCAATAAAATTGTCAAATTTAATTGCTGTAAGAAAATAAATAGGTTGGAATTGTGCTTTTTTTCAGGATGCTCTCAGGCACATAAACAGTCGCTTTACTTATTTTGCAGTGATAACACTGGGGAGTAGAAAAACCAAGCACATGGGAAAATGTCATGAAATACACTGAAACACTGCCAGACATGAAGACATTTTAATTAGCCTCCTCTTTGTTAAGTTTTACAGTGTGTGCTCTTTAAGTTGACATGTTTTCCTGCAGCTTTCCTTACAGTGGACTGAGACATTAAATTGTCTTACAACATGAATGTTATTTTCTGTCTGCACATGATGGCCTCTGTGATGGACAGGTGACCTACCAGGAGTATCTAAAAGCATTCTGCAAAATGCATGCTAGGATAGTCCACAGCTCCTCATGACCCTGAGAGGAATTGAGCGAGGTGAGAATATGAATGGTTTTCATTTTTGCCCCCAACAAAAGGTTACAAGCTTTTTCTCACAAGTCAACAACCTTTTGTCTGCATATGTCCTTCTTGTTTGTTTTTATTTATTTTCAGGGCATTTAATTTGTATTGGCCATATCAAATCATATAGCCATGAAATGCAAAACATTACCCTGGAATAAATAAATGCATTTGCCATGATTTACTGCTTACAAGTCTATGAAAATGCATGACTTATTCCAGCAAGCTATCAAATTTCCAAAGATAGTGCAACAGAGTCTCCTTTATCTGGAGCTCAGACGTCCAGCCTGACTGCTCCACTGAAGGGACATTATGAGCATGGCAACCCGCTGATGCAATGTCCTGTTGACTGTGTGAGAGTGATGGAATTTATGTGTTGATACATAAAAATAGAAACATTAAAAACCTCAATGTAGAGTGGGCACAGTAATTCCAACTGACCTCTGTTTGTTTGTTTTTGTTTTACATTTGAAAGGTTTAGGGAGGTATAGCCAAGTTTCTGCTCAAAACTAAAACAGGCTAAATGTTCTACCTCTGATGATCACATTAAAATAAGCTCAGAAACAGCATTACAGCAAATTAACTAAGATCACAACAGACATTTACATCTAAAAACACCAACATTCAGTACAACTGACTATAACTGTGAAGTAAACTGAAAAAAACATTGATTTCCATTTCTGAATTGAACTTAAATATTGCTAAAGAGAGGCTGCCAAGCTTATTGTTGTTATTACAGCCATGTTTGTGCCCTGGAAAAAAAAGTCCCTGACATAACTCAAAACAAGCAGTCACTTCTGGTCAGGCTGCCAGGTGTTTGGTTGTGCTGTACCTCAGATATTCAATCACTCTTTTTGGAAGCCTCCCAAATATGCACAGCAGAAAAAGAAAAGGACATCTATTATGGCCACATAATGCGGCACATAATGCTAGCAATATTTCATGGTTAACATTCTGCACTCAACGCCGCTCTCGCTTTCATTAAAGGGCTGGTATTGTGGAAAACAAGAAAAATGAGCTTTGGGATGGAATAGGGTGATGGTGGGGGTTGGGGTATGAGCGGTTGGGGTGGGCAGGGGGACTCTATCTATCTAATTCTTCCGTCTTTTTATATGATTTTTTTTAAATTTGTGGCTTTAAGAGCTAGCAGTGTTGAGGTGGAACTCGTTACTACGTGACAACAGAAAGTCAACTCAAAGATGCTAGGGAGCTTAAGCATGACCCCACACCTGCTGTAACTTCTATTGCCAGAGTTAGCATTTCAGATTAGCGAGCAACTTCCAGCTATCTTTGAAAAAATGACTTAGACACGATTTTACCGTTCTGAAACATTCCTTTGAAATCTCAACCACGTAACAGTCAGGTGCTCCCCTTCATTCAGGATCAGATTCCAGTTCATAAACTGCTATGCATTTCCAGCTGCAGCCATTACTACAGGTAAAGCGGCATAAGAGAACTTGCATTATTCATTAGGTCGTATTCCGATTCGCGGGGGGGTGGAGATGGAGGCCAAAACCACCACTCAATTGAGTTAGGCAGTCATTAACAAAATTTTATGTAAACAGTTTCCAAAACATCCTCCTGTAGAATGGAGGGAAAACTGGGCTGTAAGGAAAGATGGATCTAGAGAAATTTAAACACCTTTTAGTGAATACAATCTCAGATATTATATATATATAACTAAAATCTATTATAAAGAGTCAAAATGGCCATAATACCAGATCTTTAACACACTGTTAAGATTTTCTATTTTTATTACCTAAGCAGACTGACTCTGAATACTATTTTTGTGAAGATGTCTTTTACTTCTGTGATAACAATCAGAAAATATCAACAGACAACAGAAAACCGAGGTGACATAACTTCTAGGTGATACAACATCCACTGTAAAAAAAAAAGACTAACACAGATTACATGCCCACTGGGTCACAAAATGGTCTATCGCTGTCATTTCTGGACAAAAAAATATTAACTTTGTTCATAGAGACTGCAGCAAGGGGAGAAAAAGGACCTCATCACACAGGCTCAATGAGATTCAGAGGCTCATCCATAGTCGGGCACAAAGCCCACTTCAACAGAGATGAGGGCCAAGAGAGATTGGTAAAGGTCAACACTGCAAACGGGCATAAAATGAAGTATAGGCTTCATTTTGGGCACAGAACTGAAACGTAGGGAATGCATAAAACTCTTACAAAACAGATGCATATCACCATTCCAGCAACACAACCAAATTTCATTCATCAAAGATTCAATGAGAATAGTTCTTTCTTTCCATAGTTCCCATTGAAATAAGGTTTCACTCAATTTATAGATTTTTTGAGGTGTGTATATCCAAGTAGGATTAATTCTACTGTATTTTCTTTGACATGGGTATATTGATGAGTTTAACCCCTTATTGTTAACTATACAGTATATTATAGTTGCATCACAAAAATATACGTAAAAAAATGTATTATTTTTTAGTAAATTAAATACTATTTCCTGTTTCTAGTGTATGTTTGATGATGACAGTGTGTTATGTTATGAACACAATGAGTTATGGCTGCAATTATTCACAATATATCTGCAGGGTTAACAGAAAATAAATCAAAATTGGTCATTTAGAAACCCCAATGGCAAGGAGTGCCAAGTTTGAATGTCAGCTTGGTGTGTAACAGCAAACAAATTAAATGTGGAACTGCTGGTAATTTACGCAAGCAGGCATACCAAATACATCATGTTTGGATGACCACTATATTGTATTAAAAATCAATTGGAAAAAGAACTGCTGAAAGTTTTTCATTAGGTTTTTCTTTCTTATTTACTTTTTTTTTGTGTGTGTGTGTGTGGGGGGGGGGGGGGGGGGGGGGGGGGGGGCATACGTTTGTGTGTGCTTAGAGAATGATTTACTAAAGATAAAACACATAAGTGAAAAATGCAGTTTTCTTGAATACAATTTTGGACTACAAACATATTATGAACAAGTATTCCAGCTATTTTAATTGATGACATGACGAATGGAATACTGGCTGTTGTGGTTACAGCTTTGGCAGAGGGCCATTCATGTTTAGAAATATCAACCCAGCTGTCTGAAATCATAGGAATACATATCAATTCTGTTTTATAGTAGATGTCCACTTTCACATGTATGAAGGTGCCTCTATAGGAGGCTGAGATTGATGTAGCACCGTTTTAACCACTTTTCAGCGTGACATATTATGACATTAAACTTATCATGGGTATCTTCAGACAGGCTTCTTGACAAGTAAAAAATCTCTTAACCTCTTTTTCTCAAATACGGGTCAAAACAATCTTTAAAAGTGTAATTGCCCTTACAGTCTATCAACTTCATTGCTAAGCCTATGCCCATTCGGAGGGGGCATGGCGTGTAAAAGTGCTATGACAAAGAGAATGGCGAAGGGAGACTGACAGCACGAGGCGTAGTTGGGGCAGTGAGCAGCTAATCTTTAAGCCCGTTCCCCACTTGTCTGAGCACATTTGCCTCTGGCTTGTGGCTTATCCTCACAGATGTATATCTGTCAACAGAAAGCAAGAAGGCCAGCAGTGGCTCTTTTGGAGCACATTTGTCCCCTTTACTGGATTATTCATTTGCAGTAGTACACAACGCAGCACCACAGCCAGGACTTGGCAGCAGGGAGACGATCTGCAGGGATAAGCTAACCCTCAGCAGTGAGGAACGGGTATCCTTGAATGTAAACCACCTTCCTCTGTCATACCTTGCCTTCAGTTCAGCCAGTTTATGCCTGCTGCCTGATTATTCCAACCCACAGGAGATATGCCCATGTTTATATCTCGCAGGCTCCCTGTGTCTCACAATATGTGACATTTTGGGGTTCACTTTCACTTTGGTCCAATATGTATTTATTTCAAGAGATTTTCAATACACCCAGATCCAAGCTGAAACAGAGCTCCACCTTCACATAAAAGGACTATGAAGTGGTGCACCAACTGCCATCCTATAGTGCACTCAAAATGAAAAATCGACTGTGCTGGTAGGAAAGTTATTCACATCTATGTCCACTGTTCAAATGCTGAGAATGGTGCTGAAATAAACCATGTAAATGGTTGAAATGGCTTTCTAGAGAGGCCATGTGGTTTCAGTCCCTGACAACTGTAGTGCACAAACGGAGGCTGAAAGGAAACACTCTGATACTTAATTTTAATCCTGACCCTTTAAAATTCTGCTGTTTAATTTTTTTTCATACATAATGAATATTTTAGACTATTGTTAGGCTCGAGAAAGCTGATTGGATTTTACTGACATAATAGGCTATACAGAATCCTAACTATATGCATACAGACCAGAATGTGTTAATTCAAATAGATTCCATTTATTTAGCTTATCTATTGGAATTTTTATCCTGATGAATGCAAATGAAAACATTTTAAAAATGCAAAGCGTTTTATACTATATAATGTATGCATTCATATGAATGCATGTATTGTAGGTATAATATGCTTCTTTTACTTTTGAAATAGCTTTGGATTGGAGTTCCAAACATGTGAGTTTCAAATATTGGCTTCTTGCAAAAAAGATGCAAATAAAAACACAGTAATACTGTGTGAGATAAATGTCATTATGGAATCAAACAATTGTAAATCACCAAAATGCTGTTCCCAAGACAATATTATTTTGGGAACTATATGGTCCAATGGATCATCATTTCTTTAGTGATCTGTGAAATACAAGTGGAACATAGAAAGATGCATAGAAGACTTATACAAAATTCAGTAACCATTCCATAATTTACTGTCTAATTTATGTAAGCTGACTAATCAAATTACTTCCTGTTCTACTCTTACCAAATAAGCAATACTTAATAATCATAGTAGGGTTTTTAACTCTCAAAAACTGGTAGGTATTCTATTAGGCCAATATTTAAAGGAAATATCAAATGTTTTACAATATGCTTTTGCATATTTTATCACTTGCCTCAATTCCCTCCCTAATCAGGGAAAGAATTCCATCTACATTATGGGGGAATTATTCATCCTCAACCTCCTTGTCTCTTTTTGTCCGTAGTTTTGATGTCTGTGGTTTTGATACCAGATTAAAAGTCTGGGAAAAAAGAGAGCCACTTTCATTTATCCTCCACTTTGCCCTCATTACTGCCCCCACACGTTATGGTCAAACACACACCAATGCTCAAATGTCACCTGCAGGTTGTACTTGCCAAAATGTCTGACGAGATAAGAAATGATGAAAGGCTCCATGCTCAAACAAAAGAAAAGTTCCATTGGCGGTATGGGAGCTTTTTGGGCTCTGTAAGAAGGGAAGTGATGAAACACTTGACTAGAAGGAATGTCAGACTAAACCAGAGAAGCTGTGGCCAACAAAGAAAGACACAGATCATAAAACTTACATCTCTGACAAAACAAGCCCACAGGTCTCCAAAGAGACTAAGTATAGCCGCACCACATGGCTAATTAGCATTACTAGCCTGTCTGCCACCTAACCTGTTAACTGGCTCCGACAAGTCTTCCAGATGTCTGCATGAGCCATCTTTAGTGAAATCTGTTGTGGCGATTGGTGCGGTTATATACCAACGCTTTACAGGGTGAAATAAGCTCCCAATTATGCACATATGGGGACAACAGAAATTCGCACTCTGGAGGGGAGACACAACAATCCATCAACTCAGTCACAACAATATATTAAGCATTTAAGCAGTGGAGCACTCCATAGGTTGCAGGTATAGATAAGAGTCCAGCAATGCATTTAAGCAAAATACTAACAGTGTAGTTGTTTTAAGAGGGATGAGGCTGCATGAAATGGTTCTCAGCATTATGGAGCATGAACAGAGCTGCCGAGGCTAAGGTCTTGTCTCCAGTATCACTGCAGCGTGTGATGTGGTGCACTGTAATTTAACTGTCGATTAGGCTGTGATCGCAGAAGAAGTATGCACAGTATTACCTGCGCAGAGGAGGTTATGTTTCCAGTCGTGTTTGTTGGTTTGTTTTTCTGATGGTGAGCAAGAGTTCTCAAAAACGTTTTTACAGGTTTTTAATGAAATTTGGTAGAAAGGTTCTGCCATGGCCCAGTGCAGAACCAGATCCAGATGCACAATCCACATCCAGTTTACTAACAGACTTGTTAACACCACAACATATGGCATTCTTGGAATATTTGCCACCAGTGAAACAACTGCTCTTACTTGAATGAAAAAAGTCTGGCATATGTATCCAAGAATTGCCTAAATCTGTGTGTTTTTTCCCCCAGCTGATCCATATCCCCATGCAGATAAACATTTTCTGAGCATTTTAAAAAGACATTTTGTGCAGCCTTGGCGAAGTATGTGTTCTATGAGTGCTTTCTTGATTCATTCATTTCATTTATTGTTTGATTGCTATAAGCTCATGTCTCCTCCAAAGCAGGAGCTTTATGTTTTGGAAACTGAATTTTGGGCTCATGCCCTGGTTGCTCCAGGTTCCATATGTCTAAACTTCAGCCACATAGGATAAATATTTAAAGTAACCCTTGAAGTTGGCTCTATCTCAGCAGAGCTCTTGGAAAAGACAATAAAAATGTGTGTCAAGAAATCAAATCTGTTTCAAGATGGGCTAGCTTGCTGCAGTCCATTTTAGTCTCAACATTACTTGCTAATGATGCTAATACTTCTAGTCCTAATACAGTCAAATACTGAAGCAACAATAAAATGCAATAATGTATTATGGGGTAATCCTAAAGGCTAAAGGCATGAGTGTTGCCATTGTACTGTAAGAGTAAATCATCTTAAACCCGCCATGGGACTTCAGTGGAAATTATAGACACTCAACATCTGCATCATGCAACAACCCTTTAATGCAAGATGTTGCCAAATTCACATGAAAATCCCGCTCACTACATTAATATTTTATTAACATTAACATTTCCTTACAATGATTTCCTTAATGCAACGCTTTTTAGAGGTCAATCCTTAAATCCCAGATAATATAACATTACCTGATGGCAATTACAAAACTGAAGCAAGTTTCATGTATCTGAAAGTATACCATAGAGTTTAAGACTGATGCTATAGGCTTATTGGATGGTAAGAAATTATTTTTTAAAGAATACTAAGATCAGCAGTTATGCAATGTCAACACACTTTGTAGGTAATGGACTGTAAACATGCTAAATCAAACATGGTCATTTAACCCTAACCCTCTCCAAAGGGGGAAATCTTGAGGGGGAACAGCAGGATAGACGTGACTGAATGTGTCATCAGGATACAGCTGGATATTGATGACATCTCGACATGGACGGTTCACAAAGATAATTCACATGTGTGGGGCTGAAACTTGGAAAAGCAAAAGACAGTAAGACTGCCAAAAGCAACTTACATTAACCAAAAAAAAGAAAAAATCGTAAGTCAGTCTTGTAAGATTTTTACACCATACAACGCCTAACATTTGAGAGACCCATCTGCGCCTTTTCTTTAACACATCATGGTCTGACACTTGGACTAAATGTGGTGAACTTTAATGACACAATCTATGATAAAAACAGGACTCATTTGAAAGTTGATGTCCGATGTGATGATGCAATGTGTAGGCTACATGACATGAAATACACCAGTCATGTCGTGTTTGAGAAACTGACCATTGGTTGATGGTCTGTTTTAGTTCCCAAAGTTGGACTTTTCTTACAACCCCTCATCAAAAAAGGTAGACTGTATCTGATCATAGGTGACTTTCACATAATCCTCTCACTACAGTATACTGAATCAGCAATGTCAAAAAAATATATTTCCCTTCTCATCTCATGTGGAACAAACTGTTATAAAATTGGGATGAGTGAGCATTTTTTGCTTTGATTTGGGACTTCCTGACATTAAACCATTTGAAAGCCCCCCCCATCCCTCCGTGCTGTGGGCGTTATGTATCTGCGCACTGGTCGCCTACAGGGCGGTGGCTGCGCAAGCATGTCCAAGAGCGGGATGGTCTGTGGGGAGTTAAGGGAGTTGTCATGAGGAGACAATGAGACCAGGCTGCACAAAGGCATTACACGCACAACCTTACATGCGTCTGATCCCAGCAGCCCAACTTTGAATGAGCGACTAGGCTACGGAGCTTGCACGGTCAGTAGGCTTATACATAGCGACACTCTCGGGGAAGGCTTCCTCACACACACGCGCGCAGTCACACACACTCACACACATTCTGCCTACACTTTCACACAGTGCGCAAACTGCCCGTGCTGGAGACAAAAGCTCAACTCAGATGCAGTCATTGCTGTGTGGAAGAGAGAAGGCTTCTAAGTTATTGTCACCTTTGTTAATTCGGTGATTGAAGCCAAGTGTGAAATTGCTCACAGGATGACTTATAAAAAACAACACCAGATCCACTCAATGACACCAGTCGCACAACAAACAAGACGCACGCCATGAGCTGCTGCAACGTTTTGTGCATCTCTGTGTAAGCTTCAGGGAACATAACTGGCTTAACAGAGAAACAGGAGGCGACTGCAGGCTATTCATCTGCAGCCTGGTGTTTGATGTGTCAGTTAATACCAAAGGGAGGGCAACATCCAAGTTGTCTCCGATACAAAAAAAACTTGTGCAACCGCATTCTGCTTTTCATAGCGCCGCACAATTCAACTTCCAGGCATTCCAGCACAGTCGGCTCTGACAGCCGACAACCACAGCCGTCCGCCGGCCACAACTGCTGCGCAAACACACATCAGCCCTAAAAGAAAATGAACTGTCTTTGCATTGAACACTTGGGTTCACGTGTGACATGCTGACATATGATCTTTACACTTAACGCAGCCACCTCCTCCCCGCACACCACGCCCGTCTACACAGAAACATTCAGCGCTCACCTTTAAAGATGCTTGCACAGAGGCTGTAAAGGATGAAGATCAAGTGCTGTTTGACAATCATATTCTTCTGTTTTCCTTCACAATTTTACGTCGACACTCCACTCGCGTTTGACTGTCTTTTCTCTCTCTCTCTCTCTCTCTCTCTCTCTCTTTCTTTCTCGTTCTCCCTCTCTCCCTCTCTCTCTTTCTCTTCTCGTTGGGATGGACTTATCCAGGTAAACGTCACAGTTTCGGACTGAGCAGAGTTACATTGATGAACTCTGCTTTGTTTTCCCCACAGAAGTCCTGTGTATTTTGCAGATTCCGGGGGACAATGATTACTGTAGTGAAGCAGGACGGCAGAGATGCTCGTCGGTAAAGTGCAGATCCTGCCTCTCTTTATCGCCTCTCTCTTTGACTTGCTGCAGAGAGCAAGAGTCCCGCCCACGCTTTTTGACTAATGAAGACGCTTCACCAGTGGAGAAACACCTAGAAATAGTTCTGATCTTCGGTAAACTGTCAAAACAATTACACCATGTGATACAAGGGTTACTCTCTACATTAGAAATCTTGTGATCAATTTTTAAAAAAATAATTTAGCAAATGTAAGGGCATAAGAACAATACCGACCTATCCGCGGAGTGGAAACACGAGGATACTAAAGGACTATGGAGTAACACCCATCATAGAAACATAATGAAATACATTAAGGTCAAGAGATGCAGGGCACCATAAACCCTCTATACTTAAAAGGATGTAATGCTGATGCAGTCTACTCCATGTTTATTGTCAGTGTGAGTGTGGCTGTGAGTAGAAAAACCACCATGCAAGTGATTCAATGAATAAAATGCCCACAGTAAGCAGAGTTAATTTAACACTTTTAGACAGTTTTGAAAAGCCACCCCTGAGCCATAACAGCTTGATGAGCAGACAAACAAAGCCTACAGTCAACACAAGACAACTCAAAATAAGTGTCACTTCAAAATCAACACTTATTATCACTTTGAAATATTTGACACATTTGTTGAGATCTACTCTCTTGGAAATACAATGAAAAGTACAGTAAACAGCAAGAAAAGAAAGCACTGCTCTCGGTGTGTGTGAAAAGGAGGTTGCTTTCCCAGAGGTTGTGACCTGGTGTCTGGGTGTGTGTCAGGAATCAGTGCACAGGCACAGGGGAGGTTAATGGGCTCCTGGACATCCCTTCTCCTTCAAAGGCTCCTATGAGTGGTGCACAGAAATGAGTGTGACCATCCCTAAAGACAGAGGTGTGGGGGAAAGTGGCGGCTCCAGCCAGGGATCGTTTTCTAAGCCCATCGCGAGGATTTTACACATGGTTTAACATGCTGCCAGGCGAATTTGGTTCAATTTTGCACAGTGGCCTTCCACGCCACTCCCACTTCAAATCAAACTGCTGACCTGGCCATACCACCTGAGAAAAAGCTCAGTGCTAAAAATATATTGCAGGCTTTTAAATAATTGGCTTTTCTCTCAGTAGGAATAAATTAAATGACATGAGGAGCTCTGTAAGTCATTATCTAAACAAGCAATCAGTGGGATCACTAATTTTCATTGCCAAACAAGAAATTAATGCAGCGTTTTTCCGCATGTTCTGATCCATTACAGCTTTTAATCAGAATGAGACGTATGGGGACCTTTAACTAAGATGTGCGCTCCCTCAGTTTAGTATGTAGATGCTGCCTGTTAGCCTTTTAACTTGGAACCCTGCACATCTCTAATCCCTGAGGAACCATTGTTGCCTTCTGAACTGTAAACCCTGAAGGACTGAGCTCTCTTGTGTGACATACATTCACTATACAACGCACTTATAATTCAGAGCAGAACTATACAAAGCCAATTAACATGAGGATGGCGGTAAAGAATCTATCCCATGTGTCCTGAAGGTCAATTCCTCGTCATTTCATTAGATCTACAGAGTACACTCCTCTCATGCGCCTTTTAAACAGCAAGAATTTATTGACCATGTGGGTTCAGCAGAAAAGCGCACAGTGCTGACACAGATCTGTAATGCAGAGGAGCATGTTCTCCTTTGCATTTATCTCTAGGACATGATACTGCTATTTTGTGCTTTGTAAGATTTGAAATGCCAGACTAGTGTGCATTGCCAGATTTAACAAGGTCACTTACTTCAGAATCCAAACTACCTGTAAGGCAACAATCCAAAAGAAAACTTTTTTTCCCCTCTTGTTCCCATTTTGATCCTTGAATTAAATGAAATAAAAACATGAGATTCTGAGCCAAACATGGGCCTGCAACATGCACAACAGAGAATCAAAACAAGGACAAAAGACAAAAGTTTAGGCTAAGATGAATTACATTAATATGCATTAACCTGTCACCGATAGCATTTGATCCTCCTCACTGATCGAAAAACAACAAATCCAGACACACTCGGTGCACAATCCATTTCAAGATGGGCCTGACTGACAGCAGTCGTGAAGCCTGAATGCTTTATGTAAATGATCCATTCCAGATGATGAAGTGCTGCACACAGGATCAGGGCATGGACTGTGTCATTTTGTCATTCAAGCAATAAATGCTGTTCTACACTAGAGTAACCCCATTTAGCATTTCAACATCTACAGTTAACAAGAGCTTCATAACAACTAAAATACTTTGATTTCCATTTTGAATTCAGAACCTTTGTATGTGCTTCTCCTGCATTTTGCATGTTTGAAAAATTGTTAATTGTAGAATTCTTTTTTTCAACAATTTACTTCATTATAGTTTAGACAAAAACTGAATCCACATTCAATAGTGTCTGCATAATGAGTACTATATAATACTCATTATACATACACTCAATACAACTTAATTATATTGATATAAATATATAATTCTAAAAATGTGGTAGATGAGGCAGTGCTGACCAAAAATTTAAAAAAGAAACACAGTGGGGGTTTTTTCTGTTTGGATTATTAAAGACATTAGAACCTGACTGATGAATCAGCTATTATCTACCAATATTAGCTTATTGCTGATATCACGGAATATTTCAGCTGATAAGTAAAAAGAATTTGCAGTGTAGATGTTTGAGGTATGTTTGAAGATATATGACGTGATAAATATTGTCACCTTCATATAATTATCCCACCAGGGACCTTTTTAACTGTAAGAAGTACTGCTCAGTGTATATCTGGGTCATAATTCTTTCTCTACACAACACATGTTTGTTTATGGTGATGTGTTTATGGCACAATATATTGTTTCCTGATTCCAGTATGAGTTTATATTCCATTTATATTATTTTCATGTCAGCTGAAGCATTGGACAAGCACAGTTTAAACTCTGTGAGATGCATATTACTGTTACAGATTCCCATTAGAAAGTTGGCTTTAATAAGAGAATAAAGCAGAAGAGCTGATCAGATTCAACATGGTCAGTTTCTATCAGCTTTTCATTTTTCCAAACTCATTGGAAGAGTTAAACTTGACAAAGTTCAGTTTACATTTGCTGGCTTTGAACTAGATGTATACTTTTTGCATTTAGCAAACAGAAAAGAGTTGTGCACATAATTTAAATTACAGTTTTAAACAGTGTATTCCCACAACATGTGTGTTGTTTTTTCACGTAGAAATATCATGAAAAGCAATGAGATTAAACTGTTCCATTTTCATACTAATGAGCTCCCAAAACACCCGTAATTAATTCATTCATGTGATTCAATTAAATGTATCACTCACAAAAGCATTTCAGTTTGGTTCTCACCTTGAGGGAGATTTACAGTTGTGTTTTACACATTAGGAATAAAAAGATCTACTAAATGCATATACATGCATGAATTGTCACTAAAATTACAACTTTTCAGATGCATTCTCAAACATTTCTGTCTCTCACTGTTGAAAGTTGAAAGTTGTTTTATATTGAAAGATTACCTGGTGAATTTGATGTTTATGTATGTAGTTCAGTTGCAGTATTTTTATCCAGACCGGATATCTTCAAGCATAACATTCTTACTGAGAATAAACTGCAGTGTAAGCAGTGCATTTGTCATTCATAACATATGTTCATGATAATGTCAAAAAGGTAGCAGATACAGTAGCTTGGTTAAGAAATGCATGTAATATTTTAATTAGCACTAAGCTACTCTATCACAATGAGATAAGCACTAACATTTCTGTCCATATTTAAACCAGTGTCATTACTCTGCATCATGCTTTTCTGTGTAATGATGTGCAGCGGATGCGTGTTGCAGTGTGCTGTTGAAGACACTAGCAGACATAGATGGAGAAGAGCATTGAGAGTTAATGTTGTTGCTCTGAATGATGTCTGAACGTCACAGATTTCCTGTACCACTTGTAGCAACACCAATTATTATGAAGTGATTATTTTAAGACAAATAATGTGTTGGACACATACAAGTACGGTGCCTCTCCACCAATGAACAGAGGGATAACGTAGCAAAGCATTTTGTATATGCTCCATATGAGCCTGTTCTAATCCTGTGTGTATGACACATACATACTGTACATTTTTGTCCTGTCAGAGCTCCACTGGGAAATAACACCTGCTCTTTAAAAATGTGTAAAGCTTGAACTTTAACAATGTATCGTAATGAGAGCTTTATGTTCTTTGTGCCTTTCCTCATCCTTGTAAGAACATGTGCCATTGATACAATTTGATTTGTTTATTGCCTTATTGATGGGACACTGGGAACTGCAACATATATAATGGGTTTTCTGTACCAGGCAAAGAACATGCAAGACAGCAGTCTGTGGGTGTCATAACATGCAGCAAAATTAGAAGTAATCACTCATATGTTATCTGGAGAAATATGCACCTCACAGCCATTCCCCACAGCATTTTAATCTAATTTCACTATCAAATATACATTGATGTCATTGGTGCCTTGTCAAGATTGCTGCTCTTGCGGGTTCTGATGACTGTTTTCCAATAAAAGTGCATCCATATGTATGTCTAATATGATCAGCTATCTAACCTAAAAATGTGGTCTTGATATAAGCCATATGCTGCCAACGAGCTGGAGCGTCAGTCAGCTGGAAGAGTAACAATCAAATCAAGAGGGATTCAGCTCTGTGTTGCTAAGTCGCAGACAAATAAATGGAAACCAAAGCCTCTTTAATAACTTCAGACCTAAACATAGATGATACTACACTCATAACACAGAGGTTTCATAATAGCTTTATCAGATGTTCATATGAATTAATTTTAACCATATATTTTAATGTATTAATAAGATGAATTTCCCTGAGAGAATTCAGACAGTTTTAACTATTGGCAATTATCAAAATTCTTAGTGGTACTAGACAGTGTTGCTCAGCCTACATCAAATACTAGGGAATGACAAAATATCAAGTACACAGAATAATGCAATACAAAACAAAAATTGAACAATTTAGGCTTTACAAAGGTATCATTTCTTTTGGAAGCTCCATTTGTGACTTGAACGCTCCATACGTTAATAATTCTGTCACATAGTGTTCCCTATATGCAAATCTTGGGGCAAAAGTCAAAATGTCCATTTTTTAACCTATTATCAAACAGTGAGTTGCATCTTCAGATGTGATCTCACAGATGTCTACTGTCTGCTTAAAATGATTAAATGTCATGGGTCAAGGTGAAGCCAGTATTTCTACAGACTTGGCTGCTTTGCTACAGGCTCTTGGATATATGTTAAGTCTGCTGCATTAGCCCAAAGCAGGTTTGTGAAAATATTGGATTTAAATGTTGTTTTTGTTCAGGGAAGTATTTTATCATTCTTAGCAGACTGTAGACCTCTGTGACATCACATAAATATATTTGAAGAAGCAATCCACTGTCAGATAACATGTGAATCACAACTTAACGCACTGAGTGCTGACATCACAAATGGGGCTAGGAGGGCTGTTGTATTTGATTATATTAGATTCTACTGCTGCTTTTGTGTAGCTGCTCTTGTTAATAGCTCTCTGTTTTGTTGCATTGCAAGCAGTTGAGTTTGAAAGATTAAACTGTGTTTATAACTAATTAAAAAATAATTCAATTTGTGGTTGAGCCCAACGCCACTGATCTGTGTAATACATTTCTAGTTCATATTTGTAGGATACCTGAGCCTGCTTGGTGGTAGTCAATACAGGCCCCAGGTGGTCACTAAGAGCAAAACACAAGGTCTGTTCCAAGAAACAAGTTGAGTTATCTGAACAGCTCACACCGATATAAAGCATCTCCAGAGAAAAGTTATCCAGGCAACTTAGTAAGACTTGAAACAGGCCCCAGGACAACCATGTTCCATATTCAAAGTATTTAGCCTACAGAACATTCATGCTTCTCAGGATTATTGAAAGTATAACTCAACAAACTACAAGGCAAAACCTTGAACAGTATTTTAATATATTATGAGAGTTGAGATTTTTCTTCGACCGCACTTGAGTACAAACATTTACACAATATTCCCTTAAAGCCCTATTATCCAACATAGCCCTCAGTTTTGCAGCAACCTGACACATTACAGCTCTGGCTGTGTGAGTGTTTGCACCTGAGTAAAATATTTCAGCATCATTTAATGTAGAATTGCTTACTGTACAAGGATACCCAGCAAAATGCCACATTGCACTGTTATATTACTCACACAGAATTACTGGGCACAACCTAAGTATAGCTCATTAATTGTAATTGAAATGTTGAATAAACATGATGACACAACAGACCCCCACCTTATTTTCTTCAGAAACTACTATTGAAAGATGAGTCACCTCTCGACCATGAGAGGTGCATGTCATTACTGTATCATTACTGCACAGCTCCAGGAGCACAGCGCTGTAATAATTCAATCGATACTGGCCTTTTGTCTAAACTTTACAAACCAAGCATCTTTTCAAGGGCACACAACATCCCCGTGGGACAACTACGAAGGCATGTTCAAGTCGACGTGCATTTCTCAACCTGCCGATACAAACAAAGCCTAGTGCCCTGGTTATGCAGAGTGAAGTGCTTTGTGTTAGGGCTCACGTCCATGATAGCCCACAGCAGCTGGTGTTCTCACAGACCACTGCATGGAAAATGGGCTGATTTCAGGATTTAGTTTCCCATGGTGGATTTCTCATTCGGTGCTTATTGGAGCCAGAATCATTTTGATATGGACTTGTGCAAGATTAACAGCAAGATTTCAAGTCTCCAGTCTCTGTTTTGTTAGGTTTGGGTCGGTGTTGCTGCCGTTTAGCGACATTATGCAGCGCTGACAAAAGCTGCCCTATTAGCATACAGCTATTTAATATTTGCATCTGAACAAACAATTCAAGCTCTGATGCATCTGTTGTTATGATAGTTGCGTCTGGAAGAAAATAACATGTCGCATCAAACATCAAAGTCATTGCATCACTCTCATCAGTATGGAAAGTCAACATTTAGTGGTAATAGAAAAACCAAAATTTTGCTGATGGTATGTAAAAATATATTGATTTATTACATGTAAATATACAAAAACCTAAACAGCTCCATCTATCAAAAGAAAAAGAAAAAACACAACATCTGGTGTCTATCGGCTTTTATTCATTATACACTAATTGAGAAACAAACGGGTAACACGTTTTAGAGGCACTGCACGGCTTCCATAGCAGCCTGACACAACAAGCGATACCTGAAGTTTTGATACTTGGATAGCTGTGTTATACACAGAATTATGATGCCAGTGTCTCATAGCTCATCAGCACTCTGGGCACCTCCTTTGCTTATCTTTGCATAACTACACATCCTGGTCATGTTTCCTTTCTCCTCCTGACCATCTGTTCCCTGCTGCCAATCTTCTGAGTGTGCCAGCTTCTGCCTCTACATCCTCTCCCTACTGAGTCAATCTTAGTATTGATATCATATTCTCCCTTGCTCCTTCTCTCTTTGTTTCTGCCATCCTTGTCTTGTCTTTAACATACAGCAGTCTGAGTGTAATAGAGCTACAGTAGAAGTCTTGATTGATATGGCGTTATGTTATACGGTTTTATAATTTGTTACACATCTTAAACTTTTATAAAGTGGCTTCTGGCTATACGCTGGGAAAAAATACATTAAATGTTCTTTGACAGTAATAAGGATTAAACGTTGTTGGGATTTAGAAATATGAGCATTAGTATTTAAAGTTATAACTGAAACAAACTGAGCTATTCTATTTCTTCTTCATTTTTTTTATTTAAATGTAAAGAATCAAATACCATAGCTTATATATATTTAGCTGTGATTCAATAGAAAGTTAAATAAATAAATAAACTTCTGTTGTTTCATTGTAGAGTGTGGTAAATAAATAAATAAATAATTCCATGATTACATGTTTTGGAGCAGGAGTTCATGCAAGTAATTACAGTTTCATATGGTTTGGTGTTTATATGGGTTAAATGGTGTGATTATTTTCTTTAAATGAATTAACTCAAAAGGATTTGTTGATTTGCTGTGTAAAAATATTACCTACACAACGCAGATGGTTGCTTAATTAGTCATGTTGTTATAGACAGAATAGTTGTTCATTATTATGACAATATTGCTGAAATCAACACCACAGGATATCATATAGTGATGTGGCAAATGTATGCAAAGTCATCTATAAATATGCATTCATGTAATGCAGTGTAATTAACTGTGTTAGCCTGGTGTGCTTTACATCAAATACATAGATAACCCCTTTCTGTAGTTTGAATTATAATTAGCTTGGAATCATTTGTTAAACTTTAACATTATTTTATACCGTTGTGATACAATTCTGAATTTTCAAATCATCACACAGTCTAATGTTACTGAGCATCTCTGTTGTTCCTGGAAAAAATCAAATAATAAATAACAGCAATATCAATGGTGGTGTTCTGCCTACAGACTTAACAGCCAATCTGGAACCAAGTATTGAAATGTTCAGCCGCCAGCGTCCTTTCAAAAAGTACTTAATTGTACTACGAGCAGTCAAATGCAGGGAAAATAAATTGTGCGGTTGTAATATGTGCAGTTTCTTTGTTAAATCCAAATTCCACCCATAACTCTAAGCAAGCCTTCTTGATCAGGTTTTTCATCATTCGACTACACGAGCTATAGTAAGTGTCAACTCAACATTGCAGATAACATATTTTTATGAAGACAAATATGTATGTGTGTGCCACAGAAGATTGTTGTTTAATTTAAAACATAACCTTACTGTGCCTTTTCTTTGACAGTCCTCTACACTCACCACTTCCTCCTGGAGCCAGCGGCGGGCGTCCACTTCACTTGTATTAAGAACTCTACTGCTTGCCTCAGGCTTTAAAGGAATGACTAATATGCTCTTTGCAAGCCACTGAAAGACTGCTGTAAAATATCTCGCCCTAAACAGAGTGATGCATGTGGGTGCAGTAATACACTGTGGTCAACACATTTAACAGAAGTCTGCTTATTCTGTAACGTTCTGATCAGAAAGCGCTTGCAAACATTATTATGGTGTTTGGAAAAAAAAGGTTTGCTTTGAGTTTGCTAAATAGAAGCATCAAACATATGGATGTTACCAGCAAGTGATATTGAAAAAAAATAGTTTCTTAAGTTTTGTTTTGGAAAAAAGTGGAATTCAATCAGTACATTATGCATAACTAATACATAATTCATACACAGATGAAAATTTCATCAAGGAAACATGATGACTGAGGTACACGCAATTACACGCTTTGCTCACATCAAAGTAAAATAAACTGATATAAATAAGTGATGGGACGTAAGGAAACATGCATTCAGGCTAATTGATGCTCCATGAGAATACAGAGTATAAGTCGTATAATGATGTTTTTGGTCAAGCAAACTACCCCACTGACAAATTACTATAGTATATAACAGCCTGCTGATGTTTGAGGGTTTTTTCCCCCCACTTAAACCAGAATTTGAAAGTACACTCATATTTTAGCTGGTTCAAACTTAAAGATGCATCCTCCAAACAGCTTCCAGGCCACAGCAGGGTGATGAGAGTCTGTTGTTGTGCTGTGTGCTAAACGTGGCTCTGTTTGCAGACCTGACAAGTGTAAAGCCAAATCCATTAGGAGGCATTTGCACCTCTCGCCTAAACAGAGTGTGTCGATATGGCCTCTTTGGTCAAAACAAAGCTGGCAGAGCAGTAATGCCAGACCCCAGGTAAATATCTCACTGAAAATTATCACATAGAAGTAATGGTCAAATTATAAACTTTCTCTTCATCCTCTGACCTCTAGTTTAAAGTTCCCTTTTAAGATATGATCTTAAATATATGGCATTTACGTAAATGTTTAATTTTGTTCAGAATATGTACTACTACTTACACCATTGGTCATTTACTTGAGTCTAATCAACACATTTTTCTCTCTGACACAAGCTCTGCACTTCTCTTAATGTTCCATTTACAATTTCACTTTTTTCACTTTCACAAAGACATCTATTTTAGAGGTGAATAAGCCTTTTCAGCTAATGGCTAATTCACCTCTAGAGTCTATTAGTCGGGTGCACTACCTACTGTGTCTCAAACCGTGCTGCTAATTTTAGATGACTCTCTAGCCGCTGTACATGTAAAACAAGGTGAGTCACAAAAACAAAAACACATTTAATATAAAGCTTGTATTTCAGCATAACACACAAATGGATGGATTTTTAATGTTACATACTTTCGATCAAAATATATTTTGCAATTTGTAATTGTCATACACAGTTAGATTTTTCACACTAAAGCACCCGAAAACAAAACTGGCCTTGCAGATAATAATAATTTCCCCAGAGTATAACCTCTCACTAACAGTGCAAGAAAAAAATCTTGATTAGTTCTCCTGTGATTTGTGTGGTGCTCTGATATATCTCATTTACTTGATAAATATTCCAAAACCCATAAAACTTTTGATTTCAGCAGTTTCATTTGACACATATCATGCGCCCTTTTTGCTGGTAGATTTTGATTGATTTCTCCAAATGAAATATCAACGTGTCATGGATCAAACCAGTTCCTAGATGTTCCTATTGTTCCCTGGAATATTAGGAAGGAATTCACCTGAAAAAAAGAATGTATTTCTGTGCACGGGTGAGGCAATACATCAAAATGCTGGGATTTTTTTTTTCCCAGACAGAAAGCAAATACTGATGTTACTTTCAGCGTGCACGGCATTTCATTTCACCAAGGAATTTGTCAGTTATCTTTCTGTCTGTGAATGTGGGGTTAGATTCATGGTTCTCACTATTATGAGCCAGAAATGTGTTGTTTTCTGTGTGGTACATTGCAATGAGCCATTTCCAACTGTGCTTAAGTTTTTCAGATTTAGCCCAAGGAAATGAAATGCTCCCTGTATCGCTTTGAATGCATCGCATTTGAAATGATACATACTTCAGGTGTTATAAACTATAATAAATCTAATACTCTCATTCAGCAATGTGGAGAGGAGGGGGGGGGGGGGGGTTACAGCAGCTAAATCTGCTGCTCTTCTCCCAATCAATTAGATCTGTGAAATCCATTTCTCTTGGCATGTTTGCTCTTGTTTGCAATCATTACAACCTCCACCCCAAACAGGCATGATAAACACCCTCTGATTTAGAAGTGTTTGTTCAGATCGGAGGGACCTGCTGCTTGTCTTGCTGTTTATAAACTGTGGAAATCTACAGGGATTACACAGGCTCATCACCATCTGTGGCATTACTCCAAAACAGGTCTGTACAGAGAAGAGCTATCGGAGCACTGAGTGGAGAAGGCAAAGTCAGACTGACATATAATGAGCTGCTCTCACCTCATCTGGAGAACAATGCCATCACCATTAATTGGGCTGTTAGCAGACGCAGATGCACACACACACACACACACACACACACACACACACACACACACACACACACACACACACACACACACACACACACACACACACACACACACACACACACACACACACACACAAATAGTGTCTATGGATATGTATTTGAGGGATTATGAGGATGAGGGACTGATTTTAACAAATATACAGTTGCACAAATATTGTGTTTGATTTCATATCTTTTATATATAAAACCACAACTTTTACCTGTTACCTTTTCAACCTTTTCTCTTTGCAATACATTACTAAAATAAGACAGAAATGTGTCTAAGAAAGTGTTTTTATCAAAACAAAGAGTTCCTTTAGAGTTTACAGTGACCCACAGGAATTTCACATGCACAACAACAAAACTTCACAATACTTTCTGGATCACAATGCTTCATACAGATGAACATCATTTTGTTCTGATTTGTAAGGGAGGGGTTTCTGGTTCTTGAAGTCAACAGGATTACTTGACTTTGTTTTATTGACAGCTATCACAAATCAGACTAATAATGATTGATAATCACTGCTAACACTTATGACAGCAACATTAACAGCTTTGACAATAATAGAACATTTTCCAACAATGGTGCTCCACTCTAAATGTAGCCATCGGGAAATCAAAATAAATGTGTAGCTCTATTTAGGATGGGGTTTAGAGTGTTCAGAATGAGGTTTATTGATAAACTGGCTCACAGATTGTGCATGTATGCTCAGTTGTTTATAAATACATTTGTATACAACCTGCATATGAATGTTAAGCAAAAGGTACCATTTAAAGAACAATAGATATATGATCTTTGACTAACCATATGCTTCTGGGAGTCCTAACAGTTAAGGAAATTAGCATCAGCATTTCCATTAAGACACTTCTGTTATCTACAATGTCTGTTCTTGTTATCAAAGTAGTTAAAATGCTGATTCTTATCTCAAGGGCCCTGAGACAAACATTCGTACATAGATCCACTCTGAACTTTGTATGCAAAATCATAATATTTGATTTATTCTGCAGTGTGTATAACTCTCTCCATATCAATAATGAATTGCCCTTACAATCATGAAGTAACAGGCTCTTCTATCTAACATTAGTCATCATGTTAGACAATACCATACCTTAGCAAGATGTGGACACGCTGTCTTTTGTCCCCTGTTTTTACCTTAATCTCAATTTTGTAAAGGTGGGATTTGGTTAAAGTTAGGGTTACATAAATAAACCTTTAGGCAATATATTACTGTTCACTTGTGATGTCTAACCACTTTTCTAACCTCTCTTTCTTTGAGCAATATGTACCCATGATGACCCTGTGTTAATCTGAGTTTGTATAAATGCCAAGAAATAAAAGTGAAAGGATGTTCAGCATGATCAGAGCACAAGCTTGCCTTTCCAGCTGAGCTATAACCCAAAGCTAAGTGCACTGACCCAAAAATCAACTCACTGGCTTATGAAGACTGTCCAATTGGTTTCCACCATAATTACATGTAGGCTGATACTTCCATCATTCAATTGTCAGTAACTGTGTACAATGCAGTGTAACTGTAACTACAAAGTCTTGGAAGAAGACAGAAGCAAATTAGATTCCTGACGTTTATCAAGGTAAAGACGATGACAGGAATATGTCCACTAACAGGTACCTGTTGATTAAAAATACCTACGGAATACATTCTTTTTAAGTTCCCATCTTGTTACCACCTTATTCTCTAACTTCAAAGCTTGTTCCCTTGTACCTATATGTATACAGGATATACCTTATTGGTATGCTGTTAGCACAGGATATGGTTTAGGACTCTAGGTTGCAGGCTGTAATCTAAGGCATTACCCTGAATTTAATATTTTCTCACAATTAAAGTATAATTGCAGTTACATAATTTCACAGTCTCAACACTGTTTCAGTTTATTAAAATTCATTACAGCAAATGTGATTTCTAATAAACGACTTCCTAATTTCTAATCTAACTGTATAATATTTGAAAACGAATTCTCAGATTACATGTTTTTTATTCTTTCAGTCATTTCACAGTCATAATTAAATCTGAAACCCTATGCACTTTGTTGAGTCTTTATCCGTCTTCCATTCTGTGATACGGCCAATACGTTGAAAAAGAAAAGAGTCATCATTTTAATGTGCTTTGACCTTAAGTCCTATTGTTTAACTAGATATTGTTCTTGGATCTCAATGCAAAGCAATTGTATGAGTTACTGCTTCACTCCGCCTCTAAAATGATGCACCTACCCACTGTTACATTGTATCTTTGGCAATATCAAAGTCTTTACAGCACTTCCCAGTTCTATTACTACTGAGTCATAAGAAAACTACCACGAAGGCTTGCATACACCTTATTTCACTACTGTATTTAAAAGTATAAAGTCACAAATTTAAAGCCTTTTTCACATTTGGACACCCCTCTTGTGACCTCATCAACCATTTTAAATTTTTCAAAGAGGCCTTGAAAGCAAATCATTGGTTCAGAGGGCAAAGGGGGAATGACAACTAATTCACCTTCTGCAAAAGTGAACTTGAGACTGGTGAAGATAATCATCTCTTTGTAATGAACCTCTTTCATCGGAGCCGAGCAAATTTGAATGGTAGGATGAGACCACAGAAGGAGGTCTTTAAAGAGTGAGTGCAAAAGCTGAACTTAATGGAAGGTTATTAAACTGCCTTTTATGGCATCACAAAAGACTTGTCATAACACTATAGTCCTGTTGAGAGAAAAATATCTCATAACCACTGTGCCATTTATGGTGCTGAAGGCTTACTTTTTCATTCAAATATTGAAAACATGATTACTGTTGGTGCTATTATTAGTAATGATATTAGGGTCCTATTAATATTAGTATTATTATACAGTTTATTATGATTATTATGATTATGATTATTATTTTATTATTATTATTATTATTATGAATAATAATACAAGGACAATGTTGGCCAATCATAGTTATGTATGGTCGTCAGAAAGAGAACTATTAATGAGGTGATGATGATGATGATGACTATAATTACAAGTGTTATGAATATTAGGATTAGTATAATAATAATAGTATAATAATATAATATTATTGTCAATATTGGTGGCAATAATAATTGATCTACTATTGTCATCATTACTATTATTGTTATTATTGCCATTACAAGTGGTAGTGGGGGTGAACGTAGTTGCAATTGTAGTAGTAGTTGTTGTACTAGTAGTATTATTTCAATCAAAGACAAAGACTACATCCCCTGCAGAAGTTTTCTTTTTTCTTTCTCTCGCTACCTCTTCTTTCATTCTTCTTTAATAATACAAAACCATTCATTAATAAATAATAACATCTTAATTTGATGGCAGTTGAAGAGCATGGCCCTGTCTGGCAACGAGTGGAGATTTCATTTGCCCATGTGCTGAATCGGCGTGAAGAGCGGTGGGGCAGGGAGGCATGAGCTTTCCACCCAGAAGAGAGAGAAACGGGAATAAAAAAAAGCACTAAATAAAGCACTCAGCGGCTGTGGCTCAGGAGGTAGAACGGGTCGTCCACTAATCTGAAGATCGACGGTTTGATTCCCGGCTCCTCCAGTCCACATGTCGAAGTGTCCTTGGGAAAGATACTGAACCCAGCACCCTGCATGGTAGCTTGCTGCCATTCGTGTGTGAGTGTGTGTGAAGGGGTGAATGTGGCTTGTATTACTTTGAGTGGTCAGAAGACTGGAAAGGTGCTACATAAGTACAGTCTATTTACAATTTACCCTAACTAAGAAAAAAACATCAAGGACAAATAATGAC
The DNA here is from genome assembly GCF_963691925.1 of Scomber scombrus. Classification (NCBI taxonomy): domain Eukaryota; kingdom Metazoa; phylum Chordata; class Actinopteri; order Scombriformes; family Scombridae; genus Scomber; species Scomber scombrus. The sequence goes on from NC_084974.1 coordinate 21,071,156, forward strand.
CAAATGATAAGGTTCTATCTGACATCAATCTCAAACTTGGTACTGGAATTCAGACAGAAGGACCAATCAGGTTCCTCTTTATTGTGTCACCTCACTGCTCAGTGCCTCATTTTAGTGTCACTTAAATGCCTGAGCTATCAATTGAAATATTTGGCCCAAGGTGCTCCGAAATTAAAAAAAGTCAAGAAAGACATCACCACACAGTGTTCTCTCTCTCTCTCTCTCTCTCTCTCTCTCTCTCTCTCTCTCTCTCTCTCTCTCTCTCTCTCTCTCTCTCTCTCTCTCTCTCTCTCTCTCTCTCTCTCTCTCTCTCTCTCTCTCTCTACGTCACTGGTTGACAGTTTCAGCTTTCTGTTTTTCAGTTTAACCTCTCTGTCTTGGCGTAGAAAGGACGGCCCTTGCTGAGCCTACATTATGCTTTGTGGTCTAACAAAGTTATCTGAGGGTGATGGTGGAAATGTTGAGCCAGATGGTTGTAATTTTCTCTCTAGGACTGTTCATGTCACTTTGTTGACATTTAATTGTTTTTTTTTTACAGTGATAAAAGTATATTATTACTAACAATAAGTGTAGTAATACTATTATAACTATATATCTCTCTCCCTTGTTTGTTTATTTCTCACTCTTTCCTTTGTTTTAATTCTGCAGCCCTCCCACCTGAAACATACCCAACCTAACCACACACGACACTTCACAAACATCACAGCTAAACAATTCAGCCTCCCACACTTTAACTACTTTAACTGTAACCTTAATGTTTAATTTCTTAAACCGTGTTGCTGCTCTGACACTGTCCAGCTGTCTAGTCTAATGTTATGTTAAACATAACTAAATAAAAATAAAATAAAACATTGTAGGGGCAATTGCAGTATCTTCTCTTTAAACTTAACTATTTTTCCCCCTCTGTAGTCTCATCTACATGTAGTACTGTAGAACAGTTAAAGGGTAACTCTGTAATTAGGGCCCGAGCGGCGACTGCAAGTCGCCTGGCGAAAGCCCTATTGAAATTGTAATGTTTATTATTATTATTATTATTATTATTATTATTATTATTATTATTATTATTATTATTCCGACATTTCGTGCCCCAATTTCGCCCCTTTCCCAAATGCGAAAATGCTTATACTTTTGCACGGACGTCCGGCCTCATCCGGGTGGTCGCACATGGTCGACGCAGAATGGCGGAATAGCGCCCCCTACAAAGTCCAAAAATGCCCATAGGGAATTTTGCTAACTTTGTCCTATGCTCACAAAATTCGGTACACATATGTATTATAACCACATATGCAAAAAATCCTCTTGACCTCATGACCTCAACCCAACAGGAAGTCGGCCATTTTGGTTTTGATTTTTCCCGCCTAAAATTAACTCCTCCCACAGCGTTCGCCCGATCAAGTTCAAATTAGGTACGCAACATCTCCAGACCTAGTTGAGCTTAAGTTGTGCTCTGCACATCCGTAGGTCAAAGGGAATGTCTGCCAGGGCTCAACTAACTTTGGCGTGCTCGCCATGTACATACGAGTGGCTCTCACGCCCACATACTTCATCCTATCAGCTTCAAACTTGCTGAGCATGATGATGGCTCCGCCCTGAACGTCCCGATATATTAACTTCCCACGTAACTCATAGCGCCCCCCGGTGGTAACAGGAAGTGAACTTAAATTCATGAAAAATACATAGTTGACCCCATCAACTTCATTCCACTTCTAAAACATGCAGAACCAGTTGGTGAAGCTACATTATGAACACTGTGAAGCTACGAGTAATGGCGTCCCTGTGGGGGCGTGGCTACCATCAATTCCTCGCCATGAAAATACGTTTGGCTTTTTGATGGCTTTATTGAACACGTATCATCATGAACATTGATACACAGGTCCAGGGTGGAGACCTCTTCCATCTGATAGGGGTGTCGCTTATGTCGCCCCCTACTGGAAACAGGAAGTGCCATTTTTTTGCATCAACATTGTCCGATTTCCACGAAACTTCACATGTGTGATGAGGGACTGACCCTGAACACACCTGCATGCATCCCGTTACTGCCCCCTGGTGGATGAACCATCAACCTCTCATAACTCCTTCATGCTTTGTCCAATTCACTCCAAACTTCACATGACTGATGAGTGGCCGCCCTGAACACACCAGACCACACCAGACCATATGTGTAACTACCTGTGACTGCCCCCTACTGGATGAACGAAACATTGCATTTTTGGCCTCCTTCCAGGTTTTTTCTCACTTTCTGCTTCACGCCACAGCCCCGCCATACCTCAGGCCCCGCGGTGGCATGGGTGAGCGAGGGCCCGCCATCGCCGCTTGCGGCTTTAATTCTTTATTGTGCTTCTTGTGCAGCTGTACTGATTTTCTAACACAATTAATGCATGCAAATAAATGCAATTTAACTTGATCAATTTAGTTCAATTCCACAAGTCTTTTAAGTCTTTGACTAATTCATAATTAGCTTTTAGGGTTATTTTTGCAGAGTATCAGACGTTACCCATCACACCACACTTAGGCGAGACCACACATTAGATCAAAAAGAGATCTCTTTACCTTACTGCGGCTGTACTGTTGTGACTGTCGCCCAAGCCAGGGTGCAGTCATGATTGTCCTTTAACTCTTTCCATTCTGCCACAAAACGCTAACTTATGTCATGTTTCAGAGGGTTAAAGATCAGACTTAAGCATTGACTTGTAGAATTTAAGTGGTTTATTGCAAAGCACCCAATAAATCCATCGTGCATCTCATATTTATACACATAATGGACGTCATCAGCCGGAACATGAACATTTCCTGTTTTTATGACTTTGTAAGGCTTTTGCATGCAATAGTCTGTCTTTCACACAACCACCTTTCTCCTCTCACTCCACAGAGGCTGATCTCAAGCCTTTCAAGATTCAAGCTGGCTTTCTGTTTTCCTAGAGCCTCACCCAAAATGACTTTGCACAAACCATCCTTTCACTAGAACTACCTTTTTCATGACATTATTTCTGAATCTTGATCTGCACTTTTTGGTATTTCACAGACTTTTCAGTAATTAGAGCTATACTATACATCCAAATAGCTTTTTGGTATTTTGGGTTTTTCTTTTTCAAAAAACATTTCACACCAATTGCTCATTCAACATTCAACAGTCAACAGTTTCTTAAAATTCAAATCATAAAGTCTTATTTAGCACTGAGACAGGCCTTCTTAAAGTAACAAATGACCTTCTTTTAACAGTGTATGCTTGGGAATGTTCGATCCTAATCCTTTTAGACCTCAGTGAGGCTTTTGATACTGTAGATCATGCAATTTTAATTGACTGCCTCAAGCACTGGGTGGGTATCAGAGATACAGCACAGTGCTGGCTGAGTTACTGCATTTCCCATAGAACCTTTTCTGTCACTGTGGGCAATTTATCATCCTCCTTGCCAGACATAACTTGCGGGGTCCCTCAGGGTTCAGTTTTAGGTCCTATCTTCCTGTATATGTTCCCACTTGGCCATAACATCCGTAAAACCTAATGTCTTTTTCAGCTGATATAACTTAGAGTTTCCTCATTATAAACCCCTCATATCTCCTTTGTCTCTTTTCTAGATCTTTTTAGACAGCCTAATAGATAAATCACAGATAAATGTGTCATAGGAAATAAGATTATTGTTGGTTGCACAATTTTTAAACAACTGAAAATTAATTTGATCTACTATCTGTTCCACATGAATCACAGATTATCTTCCAGCCTGTTACACTGAAAAACACTGATTTTTAATCCACGCTAATATGTAACACATCAGATTCTGCCATTGAAACAGACTACACAGGTAAAACTTGTGTGTCAGAAATCCTTAGACCACGCTTTATAGAACAGACCAAACACCATTGCATGCGCTTGCAAACCACAGCTGTTGTGTTCACTATTGCTGGCATACACCGACATGATCAGGGAGATGATCAGTGAGTCTACACATCCAGTGCAAATTGGCAGGATCGAAAATTACGTCAATCGTCAATTGCAAATAATGGTAGGGAACACATTTCCATATTTCATTACTGCATTGATTGATCTAAAGGCTCTGACCTCACACCCATATACTGAGCCGAGCACAGGAGAGAATGTTGTGACAAATACATACACACACATCTATTATCTATTGAAGTGAGATGGATAAACTTAAACCCAACCTGAAGCAGCAGGCTATGACACATCAAACAAAGTAGCAGAAAATGACTGAATTATTGTCTATAAATGCATGTTCACAGGTAGTTATAAAGTTATAGCTTTGACCATCAGTATGATATCAGCCTGAGGTTGTAGATGAGCAGAGCTGAGTGTAGCAGCAGCATGAAACAAAACAGGAGCAGCAATTTAGATGTAATTATGATACAAAGAATAATAAAGCCAGATATCACAGAAATATTCTGAATGCTTTGTTGAATATGAAAGTAAGTTTTGTAAACAAAATGTTACTCTGGCTATTTATTGTTTGACAACAACCATGATTTATTGGAGTCACACAAATAAACAACAGGGAGGAAATGATCCCAAAACACATACTGTGATACTCAAACATATACACATACAAATCAAAAGTTCACAACTATGTACACATAGCTTGAAAGCATCATAATGCAGGTGCCAACTACAACCCAAGAGAAATTAGCTCAGCCATAATCCACAACATGCAAAACCTGCACATAGCAGAAGCAAAAAAGCTGAAATTAGTTAATTTAGCAAAGCACACAAACACCAACTCAACAGAGCCAAGACATAATGGAGTCAAAGAGTGTATGTTAGCACAGTCAAGCAGTACTTACTATGATGAAATGAAGCTGCCGACAGCAGGAGAGAAAACTTCAGCTAGCCACTGACTGAAGTTCATCTTTTCGCTGACAGATGACAAAACGGCCAATATTCTTCCCGTAAGCAACATTTTTAGACTGTCCAAAGGCAAGATAGCTTATGCAATGCTACATTAAAAGTAGCAGTAGCAGTAAGTTTAAAACAGCATTATAAAAGAGCAAGAAAGTGAGCAGTGCTGCAGAAGCAAAAGTTTAAATAGCCCTACAATTTGCAAAGGGTGCGTTACAAGACCAGCTCTACTCTGTCTCTGACTGACTAGTATTCATTGCCTTTGTTTGTGAATACATAGACATTGAGCTGGTGGACATGGAATGGACATTCTTATACAAATATAATCCGGTGTGTGGAAAAAAGAAAATATCAATCAAATGACAGGAAAAAGTAAACATAATAAATTAAACATAAAGAATAACGTATCTAAACATAATAAATCAATTAAAACATCATTAAAAGTAAATATACCTTAATCATAGGGGAAAAGAAAATACTTCTTTAAAATAAATCAGTGTGCGTTCTCTTTTTTTTTTAGGGGTTTATGGATCTATGTACAAACTGAATTCAACCAGAAAAACCTTAAGGCTTGTGAAGGACTTAGAGAATCTTGCCTTATGTATGTCAACTAGGTGGCAGCAAGGCATAAAAGTAGGCTATATATTTTTTACCTTTATTTATTCAAGGGAGTTTCTCTGAGAGCAATACTCTCTTTTTCAGGGCTGCCCTGACTCACAGTTACACATTCATACCTGGAAGCTGCCCATTACAACCACAGTCTGATCTGCCAGTAGCTCCACTGGAACAGTTGGGGTTCAGGGCCTTGCTCAAGGGCACCTCAGTTGTGATCATGAGGGAGGGGAAAGCACTGCTTCTTCAATTTCTCCACGCAACTTTATCCTGCTGGTCTTGGGGAATGAACCACGGCCAGCGATCAGTGCCTATAGGATGGATACAGGAGGGATGAAATGCATTTTACAATAATACATAAATTAACAATAAATGAACAAGCAAAGAATATAAGCAATGCAGGGCTAGACTGCACTATCAGAGGGGTTAGTTATGTGTGGAGTTGTGTGTAAAAAGAGGAAGTTGTCACGAAATGTGTAGGGAAATCATCAATAAACCACTACTACACATGAACCAATTTGAGTCAAATCAAAACTGTTCTACAACACTAAACTTTGCCTACTCACAATGAGCTAAGGTGACTCAAACCACACATTAGATCACACATGCAAGATGGCTACTCTAACTCAGCGCCCCTTTACCACAGCAGAAAGACCCACAAGAGAAATAAAACAGAAAATGTGTCATTCAATTGATTACTTTGAAGACACACTAAAATGTAATGAATCTAGGAAAAACAGTGGTTGGCTTCACTAGTAGTATCTTTATTTAAAAACTAAAAGAAACAGAAACACATTCATATAAAAAAGGAAACTTTACAATAAATATGTTTACAAAACAATTAGTATAAAATGAAATATACCTTGCGAGACTGAAACACAGTCTCCTACCCCAGCAGGAGACATGCAGGTGACTGGAGTCTATTCTTTGTAAAGAACCATGCTGATATTGACTAAAAACCTATTTAAAAACATCTCTGTTCTAACAAAATGTAAATGTAATACCATGAGCTAAAATAAATATTTCATAATGCTACAGTTTCACTGTTAAGATCATGCTTTTAAACATATTTGGAAAAGGGGAGCCTACCAAATCAAACACCAAACAAATGCTGGCCTCAGCTGCTCCCTCAGGTGTGTATCAGCACAGGAAGAAAAGCTCAGATGAGCTTCCCACCCCATTTTTATAGACTCTGCCCCTTGCCTGGGTCCTGGTGCTAGACAGTTCCTTACCCTCCATTACACACAATTGTAGGATTTGTCATGCAACTCAAAGTATATTATTGCATTCAAATTTAGTAATAATGTTTTTAGATATCACTGTTATAGAATCTCCAGTCTTGGGTAAATGTCATGTCAGATTAAATTTATCTAATGTTGTTTGAAGGGAAATAACCACGCTCTGCACAAGTTTATATTATCTAATGATCTACCTTCTTTTCTTACATGCTTTCTGTACATTGTATGTCTGTTAATTTTATCCCACCAACTTTTAAACAAGGCACTTGGACATGAATATTTTAGTAGCCTAAATTATACCTGTGGAACAACCATTTGATCAGAAATCCAGTTTGTTCACTTATACTTTTATTGTTACAGTATTATTACTTTTGTTCCAAATTGGTAAAATGGTAAAAAGTTATGAGCATTGAACATAACACAATTTCCAAGAAAGTAAAGCCTGTGGATAGAACTTCTGAGTTTTGCTGTCAATTTAGAAACAGTGTAGTTACACCCCATTAAAAACTTTATGCCCCCTAAATGTTGTAATATATATTTTGTGGTATAAAATTCATAATGATTCAAGGAGTTCCAAACATTTTTAAGCCATATGATCTTAAAGGTGAGATTCAAACCTTAAACCAAAACTTATAACTTGATAAGACCTTTTTCTATTTTCTATTTTCTATTTTTTTGCATTTTCATTATCACAGATCATGTATAAAATTAGTACATTGTGGATATTTTATTCACATATGAGGGTTATTCATCACTGATTCACTTTAACAAAGATATTGGCATGCATGCTATTCTTGCCATCACCACTGAAGTGTGGCGGTGCTATATCATAAACTTCACTCAGTTTACCTGAAAGATCAGAAAAGAAAAAAACTTTCTTGGTGACTCAGTCTGTGCACTGAATCGACATTATTGATTTCTCCGTTATGTAGTTGTCAGCATTCAGTGATGCCAAAAAATATAAGTCAGTTGATTCTGTGGACCAGTGCCAATAGTGTCTCCTACTGCAAATATTAGTTTGACAACAAGCGACGCAGATATATACACATGATTTAAAAAAGAAAAAAGTAGACTATTGCAGGGAATAATATTTAATCATTCCTGCATACAAGTCTAAACAGGAATTAAGGAAATGTAATGTTTTTAATCAATGTTCTGGGTTCTTTCGATTTTATGAACTTCAGTGCTGTGTTAAAATTCAATGACTGATTAAAAAACTGAAAGCATATAAGTAATAAACTGCAATAATAATCCATATCAGTGTCACAGAAGATACAGTTTCTATGTAAATTAAATCTTTAGTGTATTCAAATTGATGCACTGGGGTAGATCAACATAATGGGTTAGTTAAAAGTATGGTTTTATTGTTGCAACATACTGTGAATATTTTTACTTGGATTAAATATGAATATAAATATGAATTAAATATAAAAAATATTTGTGGAGAGTTTCTTTTGCTTTGTTTCAGTAAGATTAGTTTAAAATTAATAATAAGTTATCCTTTGTTATGTGGAAACATATCATTAACTAAGAAAATAGACATCATATCATTATGAATAATAAGAGAATTTGTGCTGATTTGAAAAAGTTCATTTTAAATTTGCATTATAAATTAGGTTCATTTTCTGCACTTTTCATTAAAACTAATGGATACCTATAAAAACTAATTATCTTTAAATATACATTTAAGCCTTGCTAATACCAACATTTTCTTCCACTGTGATAAGTGACAAATAAAGTATGAAAATATTAAGGTAGATTTTTGATGGAAGAGTTCTGAGTTCAAAACAGCTGGCCCTTGCTGAACGGGTTAGAAAGTGCCTTATATTAATAGACACGTTCTGTCACATTATGGGCACTCTACTGAACTCAATTTAATTCAAATATTCAAGGCATTCATGCATCCATTGAGGCTAATGGAGGACATTATGTGCCTCTTAAGTTAATTATTTTAATGTAAATGTTCACTGGTTCAAATTTATCACTGTTTTGTGCTTAAAGACTTGTAAAAGGAACTTCACAGGCTTTCACAGGCTAATGTGAAATTTTACTTCATTATCACATTACAGTTAAAACACTGTTTCCGGACAATATTCAAATAGAACAATCAGAGGGATACTTATTCTCATGTGTCCAATCCACACCAAGGTTTCTCTAGCTAATGTTCTCCTTGTAATGAATAAAAATATATAAACTCTTTTATTCTGAGTATTAATGTTGTTTAATAGTGTGTCTTACTTGGCCAGTATATCCTTTGGTTTTCCGAATAGCATTAAGCTAAAAGTGATCTTCTCTCATGTCTTTCACAGATAAGGTGTTGATCCGTTTTTGTTTCTTGTTCTGACTGAGATACTCTTTTGTTTCATGGATTGAAAGGTTGAGTTACTGAGACTGATGATGATATACATTTTTAGGAATGTTATTACAATATTTCAGCAGGTAGTTTTTTTTTTTTTTTTTTTTTTTTTACATAAGTACATAACATGACTGAGTGGTACATTTTACAGTTGAAGAATATATTTGTCTCTGCTCTCAGGTGGACTGGTAGTGTTTCTTAATTACCTCAAACCTACTTTGGCATTTTTGTAATACAATTACTTGTTATTTATTGACCAGCATAATACACCATATACACCAATACCAATATACTGTATCTGCAGTAAGCTATTATTGACCAATATATCAGTCTGGCCAGTTTATCGAACTAGCTTCACAATGAGCAATTATATGTACAGCACATTCAATCATCATTTCAGACGTCCACTTTGACAATTGAACACTTCCGATCTTATACACTGTTGTTTCAGGGTTTAAGGTCTTGGTGTTAAATGATGACAAAAAAAGGCTTATGTTGACTTTTGAGACAAATCTCAATGAGTATTTTAACAGCTAAATCTTCTCCAGTGGACGAGCAGAGTGTTTCAGGCTATGGACGAATACAATAAAAGTCAAATATATCACCTTCACCATATCATTTCAAATTTTAAACAGAGTACGATTGAGGTCATTGGGGGACTGAGTGACCAAGAGCAAAATAATATTCTCATAGCGTGGAATATAAAACAATGAAGACCACAGCATGTTGTGAATTAGCCATCAAAATATGTAGTTTGTTTTAACATTGAGAGGCCAGTGTAATCATTTTTCTCTAACCTTATCTCGCAACAGTCTTCTTGTTTCTTTTAATAAAGTCTTGGCTTCCTCTTGCTGAGGACCAGTTGAATTTTGGCCTCTTCACCCCCTTTCTTCAATTGTCTCCTGAGACCCCACTGCTTGATTTAAACCATTTGGCCTGTTGTATTGTGAGGTCAGGTGTTAACAATCCACTTTTTCTGAAGGGGCTGAAATTCATAAATGAGTTCTGCCAGAAAACCTTAAGTGTGGTGATACAGGTTCTGCTTACCATTTCATGTCCTCCACCTACTTTTGCAACTGTGACATCAAACATAGGAAACCACTTTGAATCATATATTTTAGACTCTGTTGCTTTCACTGCCAACGTGAGGCTTTCCATACGAGGGCCATAAGAGTCAAATCATGTAGAAAATCTCAACTCCATAAAGAAATTCATGCACTTGACAGGCTCAAAATCCACCGTCAGCAGATGCTTTGTGTTCTGTCTCGCACATACACACCGATGTCACCGTTTCCGCCTTCTCTAATGTGTCTCATTAAAGATCTCTTTCCTTTGACACGAGGAGAGAGATCCTTTCCATTCCTTTCTGAGATCCTAGCTCCTCCATCCTTGAAATTGAAGGCTGAAGTGAATCTTATCGCCTCTCATTAGCTTCATTCCCATTCTCTCTCGCTCTCTTTATTGCTCAGTGTTAACCTTCTCACTCGGTGGCATTCATGGAGAAGTGGTGTCCTTCCCTCAGTGGAATTATATGAGTTGCAATATTTCAACACACTGATCCCCGACATCTAATTTGATCCCTAGCAGAAGGCGGTTGTCTGAATTGTGCCTAAATCCCATTCCTACACTGAATTAAATTTATTTTAATTATCATACATTTCCATTTTGTGTTACTGAGACCTGTTACAATAGGAGTGTATGAATAGTTTCATTCATACAGCTCTCTTTTAGAGGGATTTTCCAAATGAAATGCATCATGTAGTGTACATATTTTTAGGTGTACATAAAAACACCAGAAAATTGTCTGAACCCAACTGTCAGACGAAAAATTCAATAATATTCAGTTCCACAGACTCAGAAATCAGCATGAATTAAAGACAGAAAATGTATACTAATTATGCTGTTGTATAAATGCAGCTCAAAAACCATTGCCTTATGCTTTTGTTTATTTTGATTGATATGTTTTGCATTGATGCAAATAAATAAGCCTTTTTTTCCACAATTCACAAAGAGAAGAGCTGACTCTGCTCCTGTCGGAAGATGTCTGTTGTTTTGAAAACCTGCTCCTCTGAAAACATCCTTCTTCAGTAGACAACTGTGACAATGTCCATCAGTTGCATAAAAACAGTTGTTTGTTCCCCATCCAAAATCTTAATCATCTTAATCTTAATCATCAGATTCAGAGTTGCAATCATCAGAGACTATGTTTGTCAGGCAATCAAACTGGCTGTGAGTATGAATTAAAATAAGACACCAAGGTGTCCACTGCTCATCTATCATCTATCCTCTTTATCTCACCATTTGGCCACATCTGCACATATTGTGTTATATTGCTAAAAAATCATTTCATTTTGGAGATGCTCTGTCTTCTTTTATTTTTTAATGCTCATTTACTTACCCATTAGAGTTTCTGTGCATGACCCTCAGAAACACTGCACATGATTTAACATTTCATTTCCATATCAAACTGTCAGATCCTCTGTTGCCAAGATATTTTGAAAACCTGCTTTTCTTCACTTATATGTAAATAGCACATTTATCTGTGAACGACTGTACATAAATGGCCTTCTTCAAAATGGATCAAACATGCAGGCTTTTTGAAACAAAAATATTGAACAAAAGGGTACAGCGACTTTCTCGTGTCACAAGTTCAACATTTTCTCAAGCATCAAATGTATTGCTTCCTCTCAAAACTGTGTAAATTTATGTTCCTTATACTGTATTAACTTTTATCCTGTGTGACATATTTAGTTTTTCTTTTAAACATTGTTTATCCAGGATTTCTGCCTAGTAAACATACTCTTTTTCAGCATGGCCCTGCCTGTTTATACAGTCTGGTTTAACATAGTAATACTGTATGTCTGGAGCTGCCCAGTAAAACTACTGCGACATAGTAAGGACACTGCTGCTGATCATTATTTTTTTTGATTAATAAATATTTGTAGCTGCTGTACTTTGTCTTTTCATATGACAAGTATTTCTTTTTAAATACTTTTTGTTTCATTATTCACTTCTCTGTTTAATCTTTTGTCTTGTAAGAGCTATACTTTTGCCTTAGAGGGGTGTTACTATGAGGGCTGAACACTGGAAAGTAATTCTCTCAGGTTGGATGCATTATAATGCTTTGATGAATAATTACAGGTATTGAAGTGATAGTATTTTTTCATTACACATGATATCAGTGCAGCATGCTTGTATACCCACATCAATTAAGTCAAATACAAAGCTTGTTTTTGTTGGCTTCTGTTAAAGTCACGTAGTGGCATTTCATTTCATTGTGTGATGCATGTCTGATTCAATGTCTTTCCAACTAAAACAGACTTCTGTTGTGGGACATACACAGTTCAGTGCCACAGGGAGGCATTCTGGATCTGGATTGAATAAATTATAGCTAACCAAGGTTGTAACCGTGGTGTCTTGGGAAAAGGAACAAGATTTCTTGGGTTGAGATTTGGGTGAACAAGATGGGAGGAAAGGAAGCTTTTTTAAAATTTATTTATTTATTTTTTTAAAGCTGTGATGGTTGTAATTTTACTGGTTATATAATGTTGTGATTGAAAAAAGCTTTAATCTGCCATTTTCAGGATGCATTAGGGAATAACAAATTTGATCCAGACTGTATCGAAGGTAGAGGAGTCGCCTGAAAGACATCTTTGTGCAAGCACCTTACTGTGGTAGACACAATAACCTGAAAAAAGCTCTAACTCTCATGCTAGGTCAGGTCAGTCAACCACAACAATAACCACAAACATGGAGCAGACCCACAGCAACACGATACAAATTCTGATACAAAGCGGGGTCACATTAGACCACGTATGTGTCATCTCCTTATATAAAGGGTAATAGCCTGTTGTATCCCTGCTGTGTGTCATATGTTCTATGTCATCATTTTGTGAGACTGCCCCTGTTGACCTGTTAAATTATTTTGCAGTGTTTGCCCTTTTCAAGCCAGTCAGCTAATTCACGCTGGGTCTACCCCATTTGTTGTAAGAGAAATATCTCTTTTCCTATTTAAATGAGCAACATCTACACGTGGAACATCTTGTCTGTTACAGCTGAGAAAATAATATTACTAAATAAGATGGCCCAGGTGGTATAAATTGTAGTTGCTGCTCATTTTGTCATATTGCTTTCAGATAAAATCAATCAACTACTTACTTCAGCCCATCAAGCTAACATCCTTCAGATGAAACCTGTCTGTTGTTGTCACTGGGTATTGGGTTTTTCCACATAATCCTGTAAACGTTTATTATTTAGCTGTGAATCACATAGACAAGAATTTATTGGCATAACCTTCTAGGGTGGACAGTGACACACTTGTTCCATCTATTACCAACAGATGGCTCTTTAGAATGACACTCACTTTGTGACCTTTAGCTTGGACAATTTTATTCTGTGACAAGGACAGCACTTTCAAGAGCCTCACTATTTCTTCAGTCAGCATGCATATTTATCAGGTTTTTCCGAGAGGAGTTTAATCTAAATTATAGCAAGGTTATCCTCCTCAAGTCCATTAAGGTAGTTTTGCCACTTCTGTGAAGCAGTTCGTGATAAAAATGATTAATGCCAGGGACATAAGATCCAAGTAGCATGAGCACTTAATGTTAGAAAAGTAGAATGAATAAAAGGACAGAGTTTGTTTTGGTGTCAGAAGCAGCTCCATACAGTTTTGTGACAGTGAGCCTTGACATTAAGCAAACTTTGCTCAAAATAGACTTTGCTCAAATCAATGTGATCTTGCTTCATGAAGTCTGTCTCCTAATACACTGTACCAAAGTACTTCTTGCTCAATAATAAGCACATTCAATCAATGCATTCTTCTAATAAAGGTTCAGTTTCACCACTGGACATGGATTATGAAAAAAATAATAGTACATGGATTAATTTGTGCAATGCCATTTTAAAGGCTTTTTTCTAATGTATCATGTCCAACAAGTTTTTTGCTCTCTTACTTGTGTGTGAAGAGTTTATAGCATGGTCCATTACCATTTCATTTTTACAAAACCTCCAAATCTGAAGGATACTACAAAACTGTACAAATATTCAATTGGCTTAAAATGTCACGAATAAATGACTCACAAAAATAACTCATTACAGTAACTCAGCTCAACAATACTAAAGGTCTAAAGCCCCAGTAGTGGTCCCAAGAGGCTGCACTGTTCATTACACCTCACATTATGAAAGCACATGGGCAGAATGAAGAACATGCTGAGGATTTTTTCCAGCCAAGGGGTCATTAATATCAAAATGGTTCATCCCCTTAGGAGCAGGAATGAATTTAATTTTAATCTGTCTAGTGGATTGTGAGAAATCTTGCGTGCAAAGTTCACATATTGGCTGGAAGGTGACAAAGGCTCATGAAGTATCAAAAATGGGTTCATCCGCTGTGGAGAATGAATGTGTTCAGGCAAGTTCACAAATTTTTTTTTGTGAATGGAAATTGTTGCCTGATGATGACAAAAGAAAGATGTCAGGAGATCCACGATGGATTCACTTTCTAGGGATACTAAATGTCAAAGAAGAGGATCACAAAGAAATGTTGACCTGTTGGCTTACACCTCCTAATAGAAACAAGGTAATGAGGTCACCGAAATTATTAGGAACCATCCTCTGAGGACCATGAATGTATGTACTGAAATTCACAACACAGCAGCCAAAAGGTCATAGGGTCTTAAAAATAATCATAAATCCTTTATGACAATAAAAATTCAGAGGAAATGCCATGATAGCGTTGAATAAATGGATAAGTGACAGAGAGTCAATTCTACAGTCATACCATGGGTGTTCAGTACATATATCATACATTGGTATAATATATCCTAAGCCAGTCAAAGCATTCATACAGCACCATGTGCATCTGCAATAACCTACAAAGCAGCACTTCTGCATAAAAATCTGAGTCATCTTCCTCTGATGGCTAGATATTCTTCTTCTTATTGTTTTTTAGTGTCAGTCAATGTCCAAAATGTCACATTACCGCCATCTACTGGATTTAAACTAAAATCTCCACTGACAAAATAAAAATAATAATAAACCCTTCCAACACATTTTCCACTCTGCTATAACTTCTGTACTTTTCAGATGATTGCAAGAAACTAAAAGCATTTCTCAACAGTCGCTGCACACCTACAGAAACTCCGTCAACACCCAGAATTCTCCTTGCTGCGTCAACAATTATCTCCATTTTCTTAGATTTTCTTTCTACTCCAGCAGTACAGTTCCACAAGCCTGCGGAGCAAATACTTGCAGCATCAAGGTGAAACAGCGTCTGCAGAGGGAATCACAGCCAGATGATGGAGAAGAAGGTGATGAATCGGTCAGTCATCAGTAGTAATGTTAATTTTGGGCCGTGGCTGATGACATATCGATATTATCGACAATCCCTATCTTCACCTGAGGAATTTGGATGTGGTTTCTTGGTTAGGCTTCATAATGACGATAGGCTATTATTTGCACATTGTAGAGGATGAAAAATGTCACTGTTATGAAGCCCACTGAAATATGGTCTAGCAAAGATGATTCCTGCAACCCCAGTCTCACAGACCACATACAACTGCAATGGTCACTTAGCCAAAGCTCAACTACATCACACTGTATATCCATGACAGCTGTGTTTGAAATCATTTTAAAAATATTTGTACAAAATAAATATTTTTAAAAACCCACAATGTGTAGTTTTCTAATTATATTACATTCAGATCCACCCCTACAGTTCTATATTTATGACATTTTATATCAAACATTATGTGTGTTAAATCAGCCTACATTTCACCTACCTACTGGTGCAATATGACTTTAATCAATATCATAAATCAATGTTAATGTCATCTCTTTCAAGCTATAACTGAAAAAATTATCATAATGATGTTTTGTGAAACGTTGATGTTGTAAAGACATTTTAGCAGGTTGAAAAGAGGGCGACAACAGGTCACTCTCAAACACATCCCCCACATTTCAACAGGAAATCATTAGTGGTTGGTAGCCTACTGGCTGGGTTCGCCCACCTTCATCTTAATCCATCTTGCCACACTTGCTTTTCTGAACAAAACTCCACATCTTACACCTTCTTTCAAACACACAGCTTTTTTTTCTCTCACTATGACTCGATGAATCAACTTTCTCTTTCTTTTTCTTCCCTGGGGCTCTAACTTAAAATTCCTCATCTTCCACTTCCCTTGTTCCCTCTCCATTTCACAACTCCATCCACAAAGTTGCCACACCGACGCACCAGATCCGTCCTGTGCTGTCATCTTAAAGTTACACTGTTCCCGGTAGTGGACGACTGGTCTCTCTTATCTCTGACCCGCTACAAAAACACAGCGTGTAGTGATGGGGCGGGCTTGGCAGAAAGCCGTCTGATTCGCTGTTGTCTCCGGATGCTAAAAGCACTCACACAATACACTCCTGTCTGTGTCACGTTCATGTCACTGTCAGTGCGTCCGACCAGAAGCAGTCGGTGCTCGATTAGTTGAGTCTGCTGCAACCATGGCAGACCAAGAGGATAATGTTACCATTCCCAAGTTCGACTGCCTTCTCCAAATGGATCCCTATCTCAAAGCGTACGAGAAGGACTTCAAGCGGAGGTAAAAACGTCTCAAAAGGTGGTTTTGTGCGCAAATTGTCGCCAAAATCAGCCTCCGGCGATGCGAGCTAACGCTTTGCTTACGCTGGCTATAGTGTCTTCAAATAAAGATACATAACTAACAATAATAAGGCGATGTTTGCAACCCACAAAGTCATCTGTGTGTCAGCCTTGACATTTTGAAGGAGTAGAGGTCGCATGGAGCTGTGATTCCCCTCTCCTGCGCAGCAACATAGCTTATCTCCCCCCTGTTTTAGCTTGCTAGCGCTTGGAGGATGCTCAGTTTATGCAACATTAATGAACAGCTACTAGAAAAGACTTGTCGTTTTATCTGACAAGTTGCTGAAGAAGGAGGTTTGTCTCTCAACTTGTCTGACAGTTTAAAGAGGAGGCATGTGTTTCCTAGTCAGGTGATGTCCACGTTGCATTGTGAGGTGGTGCTTTTGGCTGAAACTCTCATGTTTTTCAGGCTGCTGTACATCACAGTGGCTCAGCATCACAACACACTTTCCTTACTGCAGGCCCTTATTAAAATATGTATTTTACTAATGAGTTTTCTTCTTAATTCTGTGCAGTTATCAAAGCATCAGTTGCTTTAAAATGTGTTTTTAAAAATTGGATTAAAGGCTGGAGTTGGAGACTTGCAACTCATAGCACATACTGTACACTAGTAGATTGGTTTGCTTTGGCTCTTGTAGTGTGAAAGACCCTGAAATACAAACAACCCCTCAGATATTAATTGACTTAATGCCGTACTCATATGCTGCAAGATTTTGTTCCCCCTTCAGCCACGATTTGGCCCCCATTCAAATTAATTATAGGGTGGAAATCTTACTCTGTAAGAGTGTGTGGCACCAGTGATTGTGCTGTGTGTGTCTGTGTATGTGTATGTGTGGGTTAGTGCATTTATTAATCTGGGATTATGTCCAGCATGATTTCCAATCACACTTTTTTTCTGCAGTTCTAACAAGTTTGATGGTTGATGGTAGGAGATCAAATCACACAGAAGTAGAAGTAGATTAGATTACAACATTTTATGACCAGACTACAATTTGTTTGCAGGATGCATATTCTTACCTGAGTCATATATTTATGCTCTTATCAAAGTGGGATGTTATGATGAATTAAATAACAGCCATGTTGGCTCAATGGAAGACGTCTTAACGGCTGTCTTCAAGATTTATGTCACTGTCAGCGAGGGCCACACAGTCGGTAATTAAGCAGCATCCTACTTTAATTTCACTGCGAAATGCATGGTTTCATCTCTGTCCCCCTCTCTCTCACTCCATCAATCGATCTGTATTCTCCTTTTGACTTATTTCTTCTAGGGCTGCAGCTAACGATTGTTTTCATTATCGATTAACCTGCTGGCAGTCTATGAATTGTCAGATAGTGAAAAATGCCCACTATAATTTCCCACAGCTCAGGGAGATGTATTCAGATGCCTTTGTTTGTCCCTCCAAACCTCACAAATATGCACGTTACTATCACATATGAGAAAGAAAAGCAGAAAATCCTCACATTTGAGAAGCTCAAGCCAGGCAATTTTTGGAATTTCCAATTAAGATTGACAAAAATTATGAGTGCATTGTTCTCGTTCCTTGTTGCTTGATTTTGAGAACGTGTGTTGGCTCACCTGACATCTCCCGGGAGACATAAAAACATGCAACGCGTTCCTAAGGCCCTTAGGTCTGTTTATTGTCTGTCACCTTTGTCACCCAAAGGAAGCTGAATTATCACAGTGAATATTCACAGTTTATAATCCAGTGAATATTTATTTTTTAACACTGAAAACAACATGTTTTTATTCTATGTGCTTAAATTAAGGCAGTGTTGCCTCATAATGACCTAAAAGGGAACCACCTGGTGTCCTTCACGAATCCAATAACCTTTTGACCTCACTAATCTTCAAAGGTAAATAGACGGTCTTTGTAAGTCAATAGACCTGTCGTCTCACAGTTTAACAAAATGTTCATATATTATTCATTTATTTCTGGTCATTGTGTCTTTAATTGCTGTGAGTTCTGGTTTAAACCTGATAAATGGTCTGGAGTGCACCTTAAAAAATAATAATGACAGAGTAGCAACAAAATGTTCAGGTTAATGACGCAATGTTGATTTCACAATAGTTTCTGTTTCTTTGAAAGAAACGGTAGCCTCTTTTCCGCATGTAAGCGCACGTAGCTCACAGACTTAACAGTTTTATTCCTCAGCTCCATCATCCAGCTCATGTACAATTGGCCTTACCTGCTGCTGGATTTCATTCTTTTTTCTTTTTTTTTTAATGAGTGTAATATATTTTGCTTAAAAGTTGACATTGATAATGAAATACACTCACATTGCCGCGGTATCTGCTCATTGGCAGGTCTTACAGAAGCCAGACCTTAAAACTCTGCCCAGGGGCCATATAGTTTTATCCGTTTTCATTATGTGTCAGATCTTGTCTCTAATGCGGCAGGTAAAGGGACCACCTGCTTTGTATTTGAAGCATGTGAGCAGGGCTCTAGCCTTGCAGAGAGATGAGCGTGTCAGTTCCATCTCAGACACAGCTTGGGATTGCTAGGCTTCACCGAGCCCTAGACATGTCTCCAACGCTCCTCTCGCTGATGAAAGTTGCACATAAATTATTTTACATGTAGGAGCACTGCTGTGTGAAGGTTAATTCTTGATAAGCCCCCTGTGTTCTAAGCCCCGCAGTCCAAACACCATATCATGAACACAGGCATGGAAATCAAGAGCTTTCTCAGGCTGTGGTGTCACACTGAGTCCTCTTGCCCAGCTGCACAGTGCTAAGAATTCAGCTGGCTTATCAGAAATAGACCTATGACCACACAGAGTGATTCTTTAGATTTCCCCACAGTGTCATGGCTCAAGCCTACTCACATCTCAGGTTTATTGACCTTTACCTCGCACCAGTTACAGCCAGTCTACATAAACAGGACACACAGAGTTTTTTGCTAGGCTCTTATTCTAATTAGCTATTTCATGGTTGCTGGCGGCTTATTTTATCAGGATGCCAGTTTCAGATTGATTGCGAAAACAAACGTTGATGGTGCACACAGGTTACAGCCCCAGTGAGCAGTGCTCTGTCGACATGCTTCATTATTTACCCTTCCTGTTGTGCAAGTCTGCAGGAAGTGCAGCAAGGACTGTGCAGCTCGTGGCGCTATGTTTCTCTTAAATTGGACCAAATGAAAAAAGGGAGCATTGGGACTGTTGCTTATTATGGCAATGGGATTTTGTAATGGTTTTAGCATGTCATCACAACTTATTGCAATATGAAAATGCAGCAGTGTGTCTGAGTCTTATGCTCGTTGTATTGAAAACTGACTTGAACACAGCAATTACCCTTTGGTGGAAAACTTGTAGTTCCTTGGTTTTCACATTTGTCACATTAGCACAGAAGAAAAACTTAGAATGTATATATCTTATTAGAATGACTGGATCAAATTTATGAAATGTTTTATAGTGAATAGATGTTTTATGCAGTTTCTTTAAAGATAGCTTTTACGGCATTTATTTTCCTGTCACCTTGCTTGAGGGTCAATTAAGTTACGAGGCTAGCACAGAACTTTAGCTTCCATTAATCAAAACTCCCTGCAAATGTTCAGGTCTCTATTTAGCCTCATTAATGCATTTAGTCAAAGAAGGACATTAATGACATTATTTGAAAGTCAACTTGCCGCCGGGCTGTATGGAAGCCCTTAAGGGTAACTGAGATCAGAGGGAGAACAGCCCTTTCCTACTTGTGTTTCTCCAGGCCGTTACAGACAGTCCCAACACCTCCACACTTCAGCTGTCACCATCAGTTATACACAACACAACAGGCCGCAACACTCACCCTATATTTAGATGTCCGATTGTCTAGTGTATGAACAGGTTATTTAGGTCAGCTGCTCCTTGGGGAGAACTTAAAAAAGAAGATACTATATATAACCAACGATTTAGAATTGCGACTGTAATTTAGTTTAGTTGACATTAAAACTGGTCAGATGTCAAATTGAAACATATGTTGTCTCGTTTTTTTGTTTTTCTTTTCTATCAAGCATCATTTAACACTTCATTTGGCCTTACCATATCTAATACCTTCATTTAAAGGTTTCAGTGCAGATTTGAACACTGAAGGTAAAAATTATTTTAATTGACTTCTCTGATTCATACAGCTGTTGTAAACCAGTTCGAATTCAATCGTTTGATTATTTGGTGCACCCATGAAACTACAACCGTAATGTCAGTCTCAACTTTGGCCTGGTGGTGGCGCTAAAAGGATTGCTAGAAAATGCAAATTCATACTGTGTAGGTGTTTTGAAAATGAATGTATCTACTTGATGGATTGGATGGACTGGATTGTGAACTTGTTGAACTGAACTGTACGCCTCCCCTCTTCTGTCTATGTCTTATCAACCAAATTATTTGCACTTTACAACCAAAGGATTTTGATAATTTAAATAAAAGGTTTTTAAAAGGTTTATTATACACCTTAAAATAAAAACATCCCAAAATAAGTCCATGGCTACAGTTAAATTAGCATCCAAATGAATTGGCTGGAATTGACTGGACTATGATGCAGTGAACTTGTCTTGACCTGAGGAAGTTTTGTTAAATCAGAAGTTTGTTGAGTATAGTATGATAGCCCCTTTTGTTTGTATATTTATCAATTATGGATGCATCTATATGACTCATATGTCCAACAAAATGTTTGGATTTGGCCTTCCTTGTCTCTGTACAGCTGGATAACCATGAAACTATCAACACAAGAGCTTTGCTAGTAACGTTTTTTTCTTGGACTTTTTGTCTCCAGATCCTCCAGCCTGGGCTTCATGCTGCTCTGTTTCTTTGCCCCTTTATATTTTTCTTGCAGAGTTTTTCTTTGGTCCTGAGTTAGTCAAGCTTTGCCTCTGTCACTGGAGATGATGGATCATCTGCTGCTCCTCATCAGACTTCAAAGCTGAAGCCATGGTCCTCCAGCTGCTTCTGAGCTCCTTTCCTCTTATTCAGGGAGAGTTTCCCCCAGCTGTTCTTCCTTATTGAGTAGCCTCTGACCCTCAACTCTCTCATTAACAAGATCTTCCTCCAACTGACTCATTTTCTGAAGGACCTTTACTTTTTTTTTTAGGAGAGCTTCTCAAACTGATCCGCTTTCTCTGGCACCTCCTTAGATAGTTTTCTATACCTGAACAACTTCTCTTATTTACTCTCAGGCGATGTTTAAAAATGTCTTGTACATAATTTACTTGAAGTAGAAAATTCTTGCTTGCAGGTCATGAATAATACAACAGGGCTGTATGAACTAAACACAATCCCATTTGAAGGCACAGAAAATTGCAGAACTAATACTTTGAATCTGCATCATTGCCAATAATTTACAAGTTGTAGCGAATATTAAGTTAACCAGATAGTTTGAGAAGAAGCATAAAATAGTCTTTCAGTATTTGACAGGTGGTTGATATCTGTCACTTACAATATTTCTGTGTGCAATACAATCTGTAAAAGTAATATCTCAGTTGTGCTATATAATATTTCCTACAGTATCTTCAACGATAAAGAACAGTTACCCAAACTGTGAGATAAGGGATCCGGGACAGTAATCTGTGACTCACATCTATAATCGCCTGCTGCTCCATTACCACTGAACAGGAGACAGGACAAAACTCTATTGTAATTTCAGGCTGCAGGAATTAGTAGTGTTTCTTGCTGTGTACAACCTACAGTAACAAAGAGCAGCAGGGTTTGTTAGTGCAAAGGCAAAATTAGAAATGCTGTGGTATTGCTTTGCTCTATTGAGAAGACTGATAGAGTGATGATCTCTCCAAATTGCCCAAAAAATCATTTTAATGCAGGTTTAAGTTTTTTTTCTTTTTTATTGAGAGAGAATGTCAAGCATGAATACATTATAATACAGTACATCACCATGAAACTGTGACACCTATGACAGTCTAGACATGTCTCTGCCAACAGTCCAACAGTCTCCATATAGCATCTGTGAAAGTCAAGGGAAATTGCGACTTTTCCCAGCCTGGTTTAACATTTAAATATTTAATGTGTTTAACTTGCATATGGGGAATATATTTGAGAGCAGCTGAATGCAGTATTATGTGAGGAATAATATATTCTCATATTAAACGTAAGTACTCCTATCCTACCGTCCGACATGACACCTTTAGAAATATTTCTGTAATCTTAAAAACCCCTACAGTATGTGAAGGATTTGACCATTTCTGACTTTGATGACTCCCGGGAAGATGCTGTGGCTGACAGCAATGCACACCAAACACGTATGCCAGCAGAATCATTTTAATGATGCTATAATCACATAGAATTTCTAACTTCTTCATAACTTACCAAGAAACAAGATTTTTTTTGAGGTGAGGACAGAGAGACAGCATGACTTTAGCTCCAGTTCTGCTGTTCTAACGCTGACTTGTCGGTATTAGGAATTCAGGGCCAGTGCTGGAGGAAAAAGGGTTGCCATATGTGATGAAATGGTCACACTCAGAGGCTCTGCTCTTTGCAGCTTGATGAGAGAGTGTTTTATGGCCAAATGTTGCCTGTGGATATTATGTGCAGTCCCGTAAACCGAAGAATATTGTAGTAAACTGAAGAATTAGCAAATCATAAAAAGGGGACTAGATATAGAGATGAGGCACCAGTGCCGGGGGTAGGGTTGAGTATATATTTGCAAACAAGGATGTTCACAGAATATCTAATTAGTGGTAATAGTTAAATAAAGTTTTGATTTTGCCTATAGCTTCCACTCTATTGATGACTTTCAGAAATGAAGTTGGTCTTTCTTGCCACGTTAATTGTCTGATTGCAATGTGTGGTCTTCTCTCGCCTCCTCGCTGTAATCTCAAGTGGAAAAAGGCACGAGAGATGTGCAGAGAATACTGCATCCATACAGGGTTT
This sequence comes from Scomber scombrus, assembly GCF_963691925.1. Lineage (NCBI taxonomy): Eukaryota > Metazoa > Chordata > Actinopteri > Scombriformes > Scombridae > Scomber > Scomber scombrus. Next base: position 21,094,699 of record NC_084974.1, read on the forward strand.
TGGCTCACTATTCCCACTGGTCCAACCCCCTGGAACTCATTTGTTATAATCATACGCATGACTTTCATGCATATTAATACTGTGGTAGTGGAGCTCTGCCCTCATGTGAATCTTTCCTTTGTCCTTCCTTTCAGTGTAGTCTTGAAATGGTGACAAAGTGGTAAAGGAGGCATGTGGCAGCATTGGTTGGACTTTAAAGTTTACATTTGGCAAGCACTGTCTGTAGGCTCAACACAGGGAGCAGCTGCTGAGAAATCGCGCTGTTAACTTCAGCCCATCATCACTAGCCCCAGGGCCTTCACAGGCCAGTCTGAGCTTGGCTTCGGGGCTATAGGGGAGAGAGTGCACTTAACTCAGCTGGCTGAAAGCGTCTTTCTGTACCAGGGGGAATCTGATATGGACACCAGCTGGCTGCAGGAACTTAAGTGAGATAAATTGCAAAGTAGTTAGTCTATCCTTCCCAGTTGAAGGTAACAGACAGAGGTTTATCTCTCAGGATATGCCTGTAGTCACACATTCTTGAAGGAAAGAGGCAAGTCTGCATCCTGAGGTGGGACCTCAAAGAGATAACGTTTGCATGGAAACATTATGATGCAGTACCATGCACTGCTACACTGTGTTTGCTACAATATTTGAGAAAAGCTGGACACTTGTAAATCATGTGCAAATAATGGAACTTTCATTCATACAGTACACTGATAATTAAACAGTTTAATTAGTCTAAAAATCATGAATCTGCTATGTGTGTATTTGTCTACACTGAGACACTAAATGGCTGCTGAACAGGTAAAGAAACATCTCATCGGAGTGCATATTTATGTTTGTACTGCAGCTGGACTGAATTGATTGATTTCAAATTATCTGTATCCATTCACCATTATTCAAGATGGCTAGTGTTTTAGTGACTGTAATTTGACTGTTTGCTTATCAATATCTTTTGTTACCATTATGAGTAGAGAACATAAAAAAAACAACTATCATTATAATTTCCACTGTATTATCCTTCTAGGACCTGTAAAGTGTAGTAGCAGTTGTTAAATGAAATGAAATGAAGACGTGGAGTACCATATAATTAATTTATTATGCTACACGAATATTTGACATACTTGATAATTGATCTAAAAAAGCGATGGTTAACAGAATGTTTTGTGTCAGTAATTCAGAGTCAAAGACTGATTATACATCTTCCTGCATTTACTATATTTACATTGACATTTCCAGCAGTCGCACCAGAGAGAAAGCTGGAGAAACTCATTGTTATCCTGAACTGAATGAAATGCCAACTGAAATACAGTCTGAAAAGAACTGAAATGTATTTAACATTACAGGATGACGATTTGTACAGTAGGTGTCCAAGAGATTATCAGTCTCAAGAGTAGATTTTTCATTGAATTCCTATTGTGTGTTCCCCTTTTTTTATTCAGGTATGAGCTGTTCCAGAAGCAGCTTATACTGCTGGAAGAGGTAGAAGGAGGCTTTGACCAGTTCACACGCAGCTACTATACCCATGGTGTGACGCGGCGCCCTGACAACAGCCTGTTCTTTAAAGAGTGGGCTCCAGCTGCAGAGGCCCTCTTTCTTACCGGTGACTTCAGTAAGTAGACTGTTTACAGCCTGAGGAGAACAGTCAGCTCCTAAACAGCATGTCAGCAGTGTGATTTCCAGGTCTAGGTTGTTTCCCAAAGCTCACAGAGTTTTATTTCTACTCATTTATTATCCTCACTCTCCTGGTCTGTGTTTAAAGGTGCTACAATTCCTACAGAATTGATTCAGTAGGGATGTGTTCGCTCTCAAATAGAAACTGAAAGTTGGTCCTTTAACTTTGTATTTATAATATCAATTCATTAATAACAACTAAGTAATCAGTGTTCACCTTTTCTTCAAATTGTTAATGTTTGAATGGTTTGGGAAAGGTTTTAAAGAAGCAAGCAGCAGGCTGATAGATAACAGTATGTTTCTATAATAACAATCGCAATTGGAGTAATAAATCCGATAACTAAAAGGAAATGATACTTTAATATAAAGTTATCTTCACTGTTGAGGCTAAAAAGGAAAAGAGATTTCAGTGCAAACAGAAAGGTTGCATATCTTCACGGTGCATTAAATAAGATATATGACATTACTGCACTCTTGAACGCAAAAAAGCCAGAAATTAAGAAAAAGTGGAGTCAACCATGGTACAAGGGTATCAGCCCTTTTGATCAACCAACTTGGGAGAAGGGAATGTGGAAAATATTGATTACACAGGATAAACTTGCATACTGAGGGGGGTTCTTTTTTTAAATGTGGGAGTGTTTGTTAATATTTTAGTAGCTGGTTATTTCATCATTGCCTGCAAAGTTGTTGAGAGAGTGCAACCTCTGTGTTTGCGCTGAAATCTCTTTTCCCTCCAGTACTAACTTTGAAAGTCATTTCAGGTTAATAGACTTTTAAGTTTTATATTCAGTTAATGTGGCCTGTGAAAATCCAACAAAATTACTTATTTTGATCATCATTAACAAGATTAAATGAGATTTGCTCTCATCTGTCGAATAGATATACAATGAGTATGCTATCAGTGCCAATTTGTTGCCTTTTTATATCTTTTTTCTCTCCTTTATCAAGTCTATTAATGCATTTAGATTATTATTACACACACCAGTAGGATAGTACTCTCATTGGAGATACAAAAAATAATAGAAAGTATTAAAAAAATGTACTGTTGCATGTAGCTCAAATACAATTTGTCAGACCACACCACACCACAAACACTTCCCTCTGTGCCGCAGCCATTCTGAAATAACTAACACCCTGCAGGTAATGATAAAGGAAAGCAAATGCTAATAGTAATACCATCAGATTGATACTGTGTGCAAAGCCAGAGATTTATCCATTTGTTTATTGTCCCTACACATTTTATGTGCTAGTTAGTTCTGTTGCTGCCATTTCCTCTTTCCATATTTCTGCCTTTCCTTTTTAATTATCTTCCCAGGACCTTGGGCAGCAGCTCAATTCCAACATTCAATTCTGTGAGAGATTACATTTTGACACGGCTCAGTCATATTATTTGATTTCAATTTCATAGTAAATGTGGAAACAGCCCAGCAGCCCTAGCCATGAATATGGTGCAGGTTGGATGCATAATGCACAGTTTCTTTGTAGAGGAGTTTAAGCAAAGGGAGATAAATAAGTTGTGAAAAAATATGACTTGGCCTGCCTATGAAAAGAACTGGTGTTGTGCCCGGTCACTTCTGGAGCATCACTGCCATTATTTTTGCTCATGAATAGCAAGCAGATATGGATTATTGAATAAAAACAGCATGCTAAATTGACATGCCGGGATGGTGTCTTTATAATAAAAGTTTTGTATCCTAATATATTCCTGTCAGTCAATGACAAGTGGTAATGTGCTGTCAGCGAGTTATGAATGTTACACCTCTCCATTGTTCCCTCAGAGATATAATTCATTGAGCAGTGAAGTGGTATTTTTTCAGCTTTTCTTTTAGATGATGGAGCCTGCTGGTTTATTCGCTGTTACCAAAGCCACAGTATACAGGAGAGCGGTTCAGAGCACCAAAACAACAGGAAAAAATTATGCAAGAGGTTTTAAAGGACAGAGAGAGGGACAAATAGTGTGAGTATAGAAGTTAAAAAAAATAAAAAGGCCCTGTGACCACGAATTGATATTGAAAAAGAGCAAAAGCCACAGTGGTTACTATCAGTTACAAGCTGTTTTAGCTCAAGGCAAAGTGGCACCACACTACTGTTATAAGGTAGAATGTAACTGTTAATTGTTTTATTTGCAATCAAAAATAATAAATAGACACTGTGGTTGGGTTTTAAAATACCTGACGTTGGCAAAGTGGTAGTATCAATAAAAAACCTTGAAAGAAACACATAAATGGAACCAATTATCTCGTTGTATTGCTAAAAACTAAAACTCATGCTGTCTAAGTACTTAATAGGATGCTATAATCATGTAGAAATTATTACACACACATTATAATATCATCTCTGGTATATTATCAATCAATACCAATATTAATCTTGAACATAATGTCACGAATATTTTATTATTTTAATTATTTTATTATATATATTGTTCTAATTGTTTTTTGTACTTCTTATTTATTGTTCTTTATTCTTTTTCTTATTGCTGCTCTTTTACTGTCCACTTTGCTGCTGTAATAATGCAAATTTCCCCACTGTGGGAGTAATAAAGTAATATTGTATCTTATTATTTTATATCAAATTAATAGGTAAATATCAGTAAGTAAACTGCACACATTTCAGCCATGATACTCTCCCTGCAGCTCAGTTTTGGGCATTTATTTTCTATACATACTGTCAGTCTTTCATATCAGAATTGTTATTTGTATTGTAAACCAATTAATTTGATGTGTTTAAATCCTCTCTGTTCACCCATAGATGGCTGGGACAAATTCTCCCACCCTTACACCAAGAAAGAATATGGCAAGTGGGAACTGACTCTACCGCCCAAGCTTGACAAGTCTCCAGCTGTGGATCATAACACCAAACTCAAGGTAGAGAACAGAACATCTTCACGCCGATTTTCACGCCCTCAGTAGGTGCCATCTTGCAGCGGCGCTACGGGGACTTGTCACTGTAATGTGAGAGGGAGATTCCCTGTCATGTGTGGTGTCTTATGAACCAAGTGAAAAGCTGGCATGTCGCCGTCAACAACATGTCATACTCACAGCGCGCAGACGGGAGATTACTGTATGTACACAATCTGCGCAGTGGAGGGTAGATACAACAGAGTAGCCCATCTGATGGCTTTTATTTCAGTTCCCATCTGTGGCAGATATCCCTCAGGAACACTGTGCTGTGTTTGTTCAGTGCAAAACACTGCCCACTGTGGGTGTAGATGATTGTTTTTTAGCTCTAGTAAATAATTCATCAGGGTTAAATGTAAAAGACACACCTCCCATTATGCATTGTCTCCCAAGCAAACAGTGCGGATGAGAAATTATCCTGAAATGAGATGCCAGGCATGGAAAGGATGGCATTGCAGCGCCACTCTCCTTGGGACCGGGTCATCATTGGCACACTCCTGCGCCCTGGACAGGCTGCCCAGCTCCCATTGTCAACGGAGGTCAGTCTAAGGACGATAAGAAGCAGATGGAAACGTTGGCACCTGGCCTTTCCTTGTGCACCCCCGCTGCCTATGAATGGCTGTCTTGCTGTGAGCTCCACTTTAGAATTAGTTCCACAGCACTCCCTCGTGGAAGCACAAACCTAGCTCCAATCTCTTTCCTGTAGAGCAGCTTGCCCTTCATCCCCTTTATTCAGGGCCCAATTTGTCTCTATAAACAAGCAGTGTCCTTTTGAGTGTACAGTATTTACAATAAGCTCTTGATGTTTCGAGTATGCAAAAAGTGAACTGAAGTGTTATCGAAGGGATCAAACGCCTTTTTTTTTTCATTCCACACCTAACTTCTCGCATATTGCCTGGTTCTTAGTTGTTTTTCCCATTCATGCACTCGCTCCTGCCCAGCAGTCTGATTTTTCTTTAATGTTCCTAATGCTGGCAAATTTGTCTGAAGGACCAGCGCTCTGACAGGATTAATGCCAGTCCACTTATCCAACTATCTTTTCCTAATCCTATAAACTGTGAAGCATGTCATAAGGGGAGCCAGGCAGCTAACCCCCAGGTGGTCCGGCCATAATGAAAAAACCCCAGAGGGGGGTCTGGCCATGGGCTTGCAGGTAGGTGGCATTGGAACAGTCATTACTTCACAACAGTGGCCAGAATTAGTCGGGTCCTAATGCTCGTTTCTGCAGGGGACAAAACAGGGCGAACACATACTGTGGCTAACACTGCAGGATCGATTTCTTGGTGGGTTTTTCCAACTCTCACGCTGACTTTCTGCTTTCTTATTTGACTGATGGAGGCCAAGTAACTTGTCAATTAGATTTCCTAGCTATGCTTATTTGACCCCCTTCCAATTTTGATTGCAGACATAATAGATAAAAGATAATGATTTAAATTTCCTGTTTCTCTAAATTGCTCCCTAGCTCAAATCCTGTTTCCAGATGAGCCAGTCAGTCGCTGTTACAACCAATGAAGTGGTTGGACCCCTCACAACATAATTACCATTGAATCAAAATTCACAGCAACGAGTATTCTGATCAATACTGAAGCTTTTTCTCTTCTACACCGCTTTATCTCCTCAGTGCTTTCTGAGAGCCCCGTAGATGTGGGATGTAATAGTTTTAAAGCTGTGAGTTTTGCATCATAGAGCAGGGAGCTGCTCTCTGGAAGAGGGTCGGTTTTGTTGTTGACATTTTGAAAAATGTTTGTTTTATTGGTTGAACAATCTGTGCCATCTTTCTGTATAATGGATGGGGAGTAACAGCATGGTTTTATGATGTACAGTTAGCACTTCATGCCTGGAAGATGCAAATAAATGCTGACTTTAGTATCACTTACATGCAGGGACAGAAACAGGCAGGAGTCACAGAGGACGCTGAGGCCCTTGTTGATTTGTTGCCAGGCCTTGAGGACTGGTATCCTTTTTTCTCTCTCTCTTTTTGACAATTATGTTTTTACTTTTTCAACACTTTCTTTTTATTATTATTGTATTACTACTTTACTATTATCCTTAATCCTTTGATTAGGTATTTTTTCAATTCAGATATATCATATGATCCATATTCTTTGTCTGCTTTTTAGAAAACGTGTGTGTCCCCTTCACTCAGCTTATGTAAAGTGTCTTTATTGTCTTTTTTCAATGTCCCTTCTCTGTGTCATTGTTTTGAGTGCCCTTGCTATAACATTAAATTCATTTGTCTTATTTTCCCAGGTGGTAGTTCACACCAAGGATGGTAAGCGACTGTACCGGATCTCACCATGGGCAAAATATGTGACCAGGGATGAGGGCCGTGTCATCTACGACTGGGTTCACTGGGATCCCCTACTACCTTATATTGTAAGTATGGCATATTATTATCATAATGCTAATAAAATACAGTATACATTTGAAATCTGCCTTACATCTCCTATCTACAGCTGCTATGGCCATTCTTAATGGGCCTACTTCAAGCTGCTGATTTGAGAGGATCTGAATGTGTCTCAATGCTACTTTACATGCTCAGGACAAGTGCACAAAAGCAAAACAATAAGAGGCTATTAAAGACCACTTTACTTTCTTATTTTGCACTATTTCAATTAGATGAGTCCTCTCACTGGCTGTATATTCACTTTATTTACAAGTGGCTGAATCATGTACTTCAAATAGTGGGATCACAAGGCAGGTCGGTAGCCATCAGGAAATCTGCTCTATGTTTAAAACAAATCCCTTTTCGGTTACTTAACACAGACAGAGTGACTCATGTATCTTTTAATATTTAACAGCCTCTTTGGTAAGATATTGGTGGAGGGACCCAGTAAACCCACACATTGTCTTTGACCTTATGGTTCGTAATTACTCACCAAATGTATTTTTAGGAAAATGGATTAGACTCTCATATATGATTTCATTTTGTCCAATTTTGGTATCCTCTTCAGCAAATCCACCCTCGGCCAAAGAAACCCACGAGCCTGAGAATATATGAGGCCCACGTGGGCATCGCTTCACCTGAGGAAAAGATTGCATCATACACCAACTTCATAACCAACGTTCTGCCTCGTATAAAAGAACTGGGTAAGACCTTCTCTTCCCTTTTCGGCCTCCTTGATATATTATTGGCTACTCAAGCCTTCAAAAAGTGTGCAGCAATGACCCTGTTGTGATTCTTTTCATCTAAGTGATTGTCAGTCAAAGCTTTTGTTGACTCAACTTATCCAGCCATGTACAGGGAGGAAGTGAAGCATTAAGATGATGTTTGTATATACGTCCCTTCACACATCAAATCTTAGCCAACAGTGTGGTTGGAAAAACAAGAGATGAGGGCTTCGAGAGGCTTTTTTTTTCTTTTCTTTTTTTGCTATCTCGTAGTGTCCGTCTCTGTCAACATTGGTTCATACCCTAGCAGACATGCCATGTTGCCTTGAGTGCCACTGTTCCTCCTGTACCAGTATTTTCACTGGCAAGACCTGTCACAGTCCCTCTGCACAAAGCCACATCAGCAAGTCAACATCCTGTTTACTGGCATGACCTGAAGGGATCACTGACCGTTGGACAGCGCTTTGTAAAGGGGGCTCCACAGTCTAAGTCACACACACTTCACAGCTGAGAGTGGGCTGCAAAACTGACAACTTGTTTCGATTTCTATTATCTCGCTCTTCACTAGACAGCCAATAGTGGAGAAAAAACATCCTCCTACACCTGGCATCATTCAGTAAAAAAATATCACACAGTTTTTTGCTTAGGGCTGGACATGACCTCATTTTTATATAATGATACATGTTTCCAGTAACAGTAAGTATTTTTAAATACAGAATGATATTTAAATGTTTTTATTATGCTATAAAAGAAATTAAGAGGCAAAGGCAATATTTTAACACAACATGTAAAATGAAGTATATTGCATTTTTTGCAAGTTTGAGGTTATTATTTGTTTTGTGTATTTCTTTTTCTCTTTTTTTCATCAGTTTTCTATTCCTTCTGGTTTCTTGGCCTTGCCATGATGGAATTATCCAAATTAACTCAGACTAAATTCTCTTTTCCTTATAGTGGCGCTATAGTAACCTGATGATTTAAAAAAAAAAAAAGATGAAAAAAAAATCTGAACAATTTCTAAAAATTATACATCACCATTCTTCATTCATGACTAATTTGCATATAGCTTTGATTAAAATGATTCATACTCCAAAGAAATAACACAGCATTTGACGTCTTCTCATTACACATGTGACTCATTAACTGGGACGTCTGATTCATTTTCATAATAATCCGAATGATAACAAAGCACAGGATTCAATTGTAACTTTAACCCTTATGCAGCTGATCCTTGTCTCAGTTTGAAACTCGTCTCCTTAACAGATGATATGAGATGTGGCATTATTTTGCATTCAAATACATGCCTGCTGCACTGACATTATTAAAAGACACAGATACGACTGCCACAGCAAACCAGGAGCAATCTGATAAATGCTGTATCCCTGCTCGTGTCATCCTGTTTAGTTGGAAGAAAACCTGCCAGAGTAAATGCTGTCAAAGAATCTACCTGCAGCAGCTGGGGGAATCTGCACAATAGGATTCTCCAGGAGGCTAAACTCTACCGTCTCTGGTGATGGCTGCCTTTGCCTGCCATTTCATTTTCTTGACTGTGGAGAGAGTGTGTATATATATATTTAATATATATATATATATATATATATATATATATATTCATATGAATATAAAAAAGAGAAACTTCCTCTCACCCCAGTGCTTTGTCACACTCCTTCAAAAGCCAGAAGTTTTTTCTCTCTCTCTCTAGCCTGAAAAGAAGCTGTGATATAAATAAATAAATCTGCTACACACAACAGCGAAAAAACCGCAGGGCCTCCTTCTGGAGTGCTCAGTGGCAGTTTAAAAGCCTGTTGTTCTCTTATTCATAGAAGCAGTTTTTCGCAGGTCGTTTTGAAATGTTGTACATGACCTCCTGACTCTGATAGCTGGTATTTCCCTGTTGCCATAGCTTGTCTGTAGGATACTAGAGCTTGTGTCAAAAAGGAAATACAAGGACCGCATATTTACAGTTTGACTGACACGGATCAAGTATTAATACAGCAAGTATAATCTCTCTGGATGCTTGCTGCGCTAAATGAATGTGGCCAAACATATCAGAAAAGCTGAGAATTTTTCTGATAATGTTGTGAGTATTTCAAGTATTCAAAAATATTTTATTATCTATCCTGTGGAGCCAACCGAGCACAACCCAGCACATCATAATAATAATTTGTACTTTTCACAAGCCAGCTAGTGTTATTTTAAAAAGAATCATAATAAAAGAGAAGATGCCAAGAAATAATAATCCCCTGCAGTTATAACAGGGAAATGAGGCTATGCAAATACACGGGATACAGTGCTCCCCTTAATAAAGAAGCACCAGGATGTCAAGCAACAATGAGCCACACTGCCATACATATCTAGCACATATTTTCTTATTATACATAATTTATTAGCTTACCCACAGATAATATCTGAATGGCATTAACATCAGTTAGACAAATTTAGCTCCATTATCTGGTTGGAAAGCTCTAAAATGTGTGTTTTTCTACTCTGTCCCCTCTGTGTCCAGGTTACAACTGTATTCAGCTGATGGCTGTCATGGAGCATGCCTACTATGCAAGTTTTGGGTATCAGGTTACAAGTTTCTTTGCTGCTTCCAGGTAAATTTTTGGCAATTTTAGTATTGTTTATGTATTTGTCATGTGTTTTTATTGTAACAATATGTGACACTATTTATAGTCAACAGTTTTTTTTAACAATGATCAGTGTGGGTGTATTTACAGTCTGTCATTGCCTCTCTGTATTGCACTTTTCATTGTAATTGGCAGAGGATTCAAGCAATTCCGAAACAAATCATGACAACCTGTTTGTGATGTAAAAGGAAAAGCTAATGCATGTGTGCATGTCACAACATTTAATCATGAGTTTGGTTCTTCTTTGGTTTTCTCTACTGAAGAATGTTCAGTATTTCAGATGTGCAGCACTCAAATAATTTCTTAGAAATGTATGTATGTTTATTTGGAGTGTTGAGTAACTTCACACAGTCATCAAGACAAAACTGTGTGAGCAACTTCCCACTTCATAAAAACTGTCACCTCAAAGTTAGGAAGCCTGAGACCAGCAATAATCTCTCTGTAAATACATTTGCTGCTAATCCAGAGAGTGGAGGGACTCCTAAACAAGGTCGGAGGGGGACTAGTCAGTCTATTCCTCTTCTTTCAGAGGTCCCCCTTCCTTGCGTAGAGTGGAGCACAAACTGTGTAATGTATATAGTGTAATTTCACCCATGATTGATCTCTCAGTGTCATTTAATACCTGAGCGGTTGAATACTGGGAAGCTGAGTAATGCTGTTACTATTTGTCCTGTTTTGCAAGCGAGCTAATATAATGATAGCTGGAAGGTCAGACGAGACATTGTGGGACAATATGATGGGTATACACAGAGATGTGCTTATAGTGAGGCGTGCATTCATACATACATACGCTCTGTACACATCTGTGGTTTTCTGATTGTGTCTGAGTTCTGCAGTGTCCTCTTTACAGCCCTTTGAATGGTAATAAAGACGTTTAGAGAGTCATAATGTTCTATAAAATATATTAAATGACAAAAAAATGTCTTGGAAGACCCCTTGACAGCTAGGTGCTGATCGACCATCTTTAGAAAAATGGCCCAAGGAGGAGATAATGTTTGTGTAATGATATACAGCTCAATAGTCTCATGGTTATATGAATTACAAACACATTGTAATGAAACTATGAATTTAGAGTGTTTTCTCTTGTACTATAATCCTTGTGAAGACTCAAAACCCTACGCCCCCCCAAAAAAAACCACAAGGTAAAACATGTTGATCATCATGTTGCACAAACCAGGTTTATTGTTGGTTGGGGGAACAAGTTTAAGTTAGGAATCAGATATACTGTTGTTTTATTTTTTATTATAATTGGGTTCTTTTTTTAAATCGTATGTTTTTATGCTTCCAATTCTTCTGTTAAATTTTTGTTTTTATGTAAAGCACATTGAGTTGCCCCTGGGTATGAAATGCACTATATAAATACAGCTGCCTTGCCTTGCCTTGCCTAGGAGAAGTAGATGTGAAGCAAAATTAAGATTTGTTTTTCAAAGTTTATTGTCAAGGAAATAACATTGTAATACACAAAATAGAAACAAATAAATATATACTGGTGTTTAAGTACTATATGTCATGGATTATATGTATGTAAGCATGTGTGAAGAGTTGTGTTCTTGCATTTGTATAGATATATAAGGTCCACATGCACACAAACAGAAAAAAGTTGGGCAAATAGTCCTAAATTTGGACAGTGGTTTGATAAATCAATAAATGATTTTAATGTAGGGTTAACAACAGGATTAAGTTTAGATTTAAATTACACTGAGTTTATTCCATGAAGTGGAAAATAGGACAGGGTAAGGATGTACTGAGCTAACACGTGTGTTTATGTGACCGCAGTCGCTATGGTACCCCAGAGGAGCTGAAGCAGCTGATTGATGTGGCTCATTCGATGGGCATCGTGGTGCTGCTCGACGTTGTTCACAGCCACGCCTCCCAGAACACTGAGGATGGCCTCAACCAATTTGATGGCTCTGACTCGTGCTTCTTCCACTCACCTCCCAGGGGGGAACACAAGCAGTGGGGCAGCCGCCTCTTCAACTACTCCAGGTACTCCTTGTCCGGGTGTAGTGTACTGTACCTCATCTTGAAATTATTATCAGTTCATCACACTACAGTACATGTATTGATTTGATTTGCGTATAGAAGGTGCAGTCATTAAAAGTAAACTCAATGGTCATTGAGGGTATATATTCTTAAAAATATTTTCTTTTGCCTTTCATTCATAGTGAGAATGTCTCTAATGTTTTATTAAATGTATATTTGTTTTGAGTTTTAGACATTCACTGTACATGCTACCATATCCGGCACATCAAGATTAATTAACAACACAAGCTGTTTCATTTTAGCATAATTAAGTTTACTGGCATCACTGCACAGCATATTCTGTAGATGTGCATTGATGCATATGGTTAATGCATGGTGTTTAAGTTTGTTTGATGAGTTTTTATTGCAGTTTTCAGTCTCAGCAAGGTGGGGAAAATTAAAACATTAACAAGTTACTGGGGTAGTTGTGGCTTTGGAGGTAGAACTGGTTGTCCACTAATCAGAAGGTCGGTGGTTCGATCCCTGCTGCCTCCTCTTCGCATGTTGAAGTGTCATTGGGCAAGATACACCTCCACCCTGCGTGTTAACTTGTTGTCATCAGTGTGTGTGTGTGTGTGAGTGTGAGTGTTTGAGTGTGTGTGTTAATGGATGAGTGAGCAGCAGAAACATTGTAAATCACTTTGGATAAAAGTGCTATATAAGCAGTCATTTAAGTCTTTATGGCGGTTCAGAGAGTCTTAAAGAGCATATTCAATACGGGAAGCTGTGCTATGTAATTAAATCAGAATGCTATTACTAACTGATGTACAGTAGTAGTGAAAATGTACCTGCTCACAATTTAGTGTCATTAGCAGTAGCTCTGCATTTACTCAACAGCGTGGATTTCCTTTACTTTGACTTTGTATTACTATAATTTTAATGTGATTAAATCTGACATTCAGGTTTTTTTGTGGGGTTTTTTCTTTTCTCAGCCTGTAGGAAAGGAACTGTCCACTGATTACTACAATTTATCATCAACTCACATTATGCTCTAGCTGTGGAGATAAAGGTGCACGTAATGTTACATGTGACACTAAACTCATGAAACAGAGAGCTCCTGGTAACATTTAAAACAGATATACAGCCATGGCAGTATCAGATATACATAAATGTTTACCGTTGAAGAACAAGGATGATACATGAGCACATCAGGTTTAGTCCTTCTGAATTGAACTAAAATGTGTAAGGACCATATGAACAGATTGATAAATGAGGCGAAATGCGAGATGACATACCACTCTTTATTTTTTTTTCTGAGACTATCTGATACGACATGATGTGTTCAAGGTCAAAAGCAAGACAAATGGGCACGCAGTCAGGTTTAATGTTAATCTGATATTCCTAAGGTGGAGAATGGGCCATTGATGGTGAATATAAATTTCCTCAAATGCTCTTGATTTCTACCTTTTAAACATTTGGCCAGAAAGGTGTTGAATATGAATGCGCTATGAGTAATGATTTGATGTTACAGTGCTGGCAGTCTTTAGTAATGTTCATATTTTCAGCTAATTACAAGTGTGAAGAGAAACATGAAAGGCTTTAACTTGGCAGGCTGTTTTCTTTTTTTTTTTTTTTTTAAGTCTGCTGGTGCTCAGTGTACACCAAAACTATTGATTGGTGTTGTTGTAGGCCCTGTTAATTAAGTATCTCTCCCCTCTCTTCTGTAGACAGAAAATGATCCCAGCGTACATTAAAGAGGAACGACTACTGTTGAGTTTATCAAATGCTGTTTTTGAACTCTGTTTTAATAACTGCGTGTGTGTGTGTCGGTAGTTTCCAATACATTATACAATGCTTAGTGTCAGGCATGGGGACTATAATAAGAGAACAAGGTTCTTCTTTCATTAGTTATTGAACTCTCCTCATATCTGAAGCACTCATTAGACACGGTGCAGACTTATGCCACGACTGGGAGGCATATGAGGAGTCATTTGTAAAAGCCCAAAGGAGCTTTGCAATGTCATAGCCAGTTCATTTGTCTTCTCTGTCTCTCATAGGTTGTTTGGACGTGTCGGTTGTGTCAAGATTTTTCTGCTCCTCTCCTTTTGAA